>NC_048218.1:143552840-143795754 GCF_002007445.2 Ailuropoda melanoleuca | reverse complement strand
ACAGCCAAGGAAACAGTCAAAAAAACTAAGAGGCAGCCCACGGAATGGGAGAATATATTTGCAAATGACATATCCAATAAAGGGTTAGTATCTAAAATACATAAGGAACTTATAAACCTCAACAAAAACCAAAATAATCCAATTAAAAATGGGCAGAACAGACATTTCCCCAAAGGAGACACACGGATGACCAACAGACACATGAAAAGATATGCATCATCACATATTATCAGGGGAATGCATATCAAAACTACAATGAAATTCCCACACACACACCTGTCAGAATGACTAAAATCAATAACACAAGAAACAACAGGTGTTGGCAAGGATGTGGAGAGAAAGGAACCTTCATGCACTGTTGATGGGAATGCAAACTGGTGTAGCCACTCTAGAAAACAGTATGGCGATTCCTCAAAAAAGTAAAAATAGATCTACCTTATGATGCAGCAATTGCATCACTGGCTAGTTACCAAAAGAATACAAGAAAACTAATTCAAAGGGCTATATGCACTCTTAATGTTTATAGCAGCATTATTTACAACAGCCAACTTATAGAAGCAGCCCATGTTCATCACTAGATGAATGGATGATAAAGAAGATTCATATATATATATGTAATACATATATAATTTATATATTATAATTTATATATATAATTATATATATAATATATATAGTTCCACTGTATACATACACACACACACAATGGGATAATATTAAGTCATCAAAAAGAATGAAATCTTGCCATTTGCAACTACATGGATGGAGCTAGAGAGTATAATGCTAAGCAAAGTAAGTCAGAGAAAGACAAATACCACACGATTTCACTAATATGCGGAATTTAAGAAACAAAACAATGAACAAAGGGGAAAAGAGAGACAAAGAGAGAGGGAGAGACAAAAAACCTGACTTAATTACAGAGAACAAAACTGATGGTTACTGGAGGAGAGGTGGGTGGGGGGATGGGTTAAAGAGGTGATGGGGATTAATGAGTGTACCTGTGATGAGCACAGCACAGGGTGATGTATGGAAGTGTTGAATCACTGTATTGTACACCTGAAACTAATATAACACTGTTAGTTAACTGGAATTAAAGTAAAAGCTTAAAAAAAAAGAAATATATTGCTATTATTTTCCCCTCTCTGACAGTCTTTTTGCCTGAAGCCCCAGAGGGTTTTTCTTTTAGAGCCTATTAATTTTACCAGATAATGTATCATAATTGACCAAAATTTAAATTTCATAGTTGTTTTTCTTCTTGCAACATATATTTATACATACACGCTACTTGCTTTGCTTATTATATCTAGAATTTTTCTTTTGAATACCTTTCTCTTTCTCCCTCTCTCCTATTTTGTATATGTTCTCTTGGCTCTTTTCATTCCTTATTCAAATGCTCCTTATTTCACTCCTGGAGCTATTTTCTGTTGAACAGTTTGTAACTGTCTTTATTTCTAAAATGGTTTTTTTTTCCATTTCTTTCCTGAGTTTGGCTAATTCCATTTTTTCCAACTATCTACATTTTGTCATTTCTATTCTTTCTTATTCTTATTCAAATCATTTCTTATTCTTTATTTCTCAGTCTTTGTTTTTACGGTGTGTTCTCTTATTTGCCATTCCTAGTTTAGTATTATGGACTTTATATTTGAGTGCTGGGTTATAATTTTCATCTGCTGCATTTTTAGGAATGTTTTCATCAAATGAAAAAATTGCGTCTTCCTTTCTTTTTATTATAGCTTAATGAGGATGTTGTCTGACTATCTGACCTCTTTTTAAATGTCTTGGATTTTCCTAAGTCAGCAACAACCCACATCACTATGGAAAACTACGAGGGGTTTGGGTACTTACTGGATTTCTTAGTTCAAGAACATACTCTTCTGTTCGTACTCAGAAGTATAAAGTCTTCAGTAAATGAGGCCATTTTTGCATGATAGTGTGCCTTCTACTTTCTGTGACTCTTTTACTTTCTATGAGATTCTTGCTTTCCATCTTTTTCTTCCTTCTTCCACTCACTGTCAGATCTTCAAAGGTGAGTTAATTTGGGCTGTCACACTGCCACCCTGAGCACCACCTTCCCAAGATCGCCACCTCTGGTTCTGCAACTTCCTATCTCCTCTCCCAACTCCTTCGTTGGCTGGGCTGTGACTTTGATCTATGGGGCCTCAGACTCCCATGGAGGTAAAGCCATCTTTTTTTGGGTGGGGGGTAACCTTATAATATTTCACCAACTACAGGTCCCTACTACACTCTGTTTTCCTGCATCATCTTCACAGTCTTTTCCCGGTTACATGTAAATGAGCATTTGTGTGTTCCCTTTCTCTTAGTTTTGCTCTACATGTGAGTTGTAGGTGGTTTTATTAGATCTCTTTGTGGATTTGTACAGTCTTTGGAGGGTGTGTGATAGACTACTATTTAAGTAACCAGAATTATCCTAGGGAAATCTGAAGTCCAAAACATTATGCTAAAACTAAAATAGTATTTTAAGTTTTAAAAACCATAGATTTTCCTATTCTCTTTTTAAACCTACTTTGATTTTTATATTCCTCTTTCTTAATGCTTACAGAATATAAATTATATGTTGACACTACCTTCAGAGCCTAAGACCCTTAACCCACAAATGCATTTGTAACTTTAGCTTATTTAGCATTTGATGCTAATAGACTCTTCAGCAAAGACATAAATTGATGTAGTCCTAGACTAGAGTTTCATATTAGAGGCCAGCAGTTCCCCTCTGAGACTAAAATGGAGGTTAATCTTCTATCTTACATGTTTTGCTTAGAGAATTCTTTTGATACTTGATATTGAAGAGGTCTGCCCTTTGTTCTTAGCTGTCCTCTCCTGGAAATTTCTCATCTGAATCACAGCACTATAATTCTTATGACAAATTGATATTCTGCATTGTGTTTTAATCTTTTTAGATAACTTTTACTTGTAAAACACATTTTTTTACAAGAATAAAAAAACAGTGGAGTTGTTCAGCTGTCATTTTTAATATATTCCTAGTCCTTTTATATTCCTTGAATTTATCAGAGCTAGATGAATGATGGTATATCACCAGTTTAATTATTACCTGCTAAAAACAAACTTTTGTTTCAAATATAGTCTACAATTTTAAGTGAACAACCAAAGTTATTTACTTTTCAACAAATATTGCTGTCTATAATAAAATGTGGTAAAATGTTATTTTTTAAAATCAACCTTTTGTGTGTAAATGTCACTTCTCATAACTGATAATCAAGGCTAGCTTAGTATTAACTGTTAGACTTCAAGGAGACAATTATCTTTAAAATCAGGATATTTCTAAGTTGAGGCAATAGTCCCAAGATATATTAAAGCATTAAACTACTAAAGGCCAGGCATTTGCCTTCTTAAAAAACAGACAGATGGTTATTTCTTGACTTTCTTTTCTAAGGATTTGTATAAATTTTTATAATAATATCACAGTATTTTATTTCTTTTTAAAAGTAATTTCTTCACTCTTTGGATATTTGTTAATTTTTCATTTTAAGAATTAACCCATACCACTAAGTGGATTTGCATTATATATATGTAAATATATATAATGTATACATACATAGATATAAAATGTATATATAAAGTATATATAATGTGTATATATATATAATGTATATATGTATATAACAAAGTATACAGTTAGGATCATATTTCCATCTTGTTTATTTTATCAAATTGTATTATGATGTTTTTCTAGATCCTACCATCAAGACAGGTGGAAGGCCCGGTACCAATCTATGAAAATTCTTTCCTTTAACTCGGGATAATTTAAGATTATTGGGAGCTGACAAGCTTCTTCAGCTGCAAATGATAGCTCTAGACATTCAACTTTAGAGTCAGGGAGAAGTTGCCTCTCTGTCCATGGTGCCTATTTATCCTTTTACGGAACAGGATGCACTGTTAACAAACATTTGCACTCTGCTTTGCTTCTTTGTGCTGTAAGGGGTTGTTTTGTTAAGCCACTTGCCCAAATCAACTGGTCCTACAAAGGAAGTAGGCACACATTGAATCCATATCCTGCTTACTAATGTTGGAGTCAGGAATAGTCCTCAGTCAGCCACACCCAGGCCTTACTGACTCACTCACAGCCACCTTCTTTGGAAGGTGTACCCTAGAGGTGTTATCTGAAAGGAATCAGACATGTTTCAATTGGTATGTGTATAACCCTTGCCCTTTTGCCTGTGCCAGTAACACCTCAGGATTCCATAATTTACTACACTCTATGGAAATAAAAGGCTGAAAAAACTCTCCTTCCTGCAATGTAATCTAACATTCCAAGGACAGCTACTATAAATTCATGTATCTCACTTCCTTTTAGGGAAGACAATCCTAAATATTGTCCTGTTTCTTTCAAAGATGAGCTACCTTGACTATCTCAAAGAAGAAGAAAGGGGTAAAACATACACGGATCTCTCTTGCTGGGCATTATATTAGAATAACAAAGAAAAAAACATTCCTTAGCACATCATGATTCATTTAAATCTTTTCAATTAAAATTTTTCATTTTTTAAAGTTTTGTTGTTTGTATTCATGGAAATGTTTTATAAATCATATACTCTAACTGGTAGTTACTGTCAAATAGAAAAGCTATGATTTGGGGACTAGTTATTTTCTGATTAATCAAATACTAAATCTTTCTTAACTGAAATAATAGATGAGTTTTAAAGTTTTGCCACAGAATGAATCACAAAATTTGCAAATAATAATTATATCTCCTGTTGCCAATATCTAAACAACTTATTCTTTTACTTGCCTTGTCACATTGGCTGAAATTTTCGGAAACAGTGATACATAATAGGAAAGTACTTTTGTTCATTTCTGACTTTTATCAATATACCTTTTGTGTTTTATGGTTAATGATGCCATTGACTACAGGTTTGAAATTAATATTATTTATCGGATTAATGAAGTATAATCATCTTCCTGATTTACTAGGTTTTCCTTACATTAATACATCATGGATCTAGTTATGCAGATGTTCAGCATGTAAATATGATTATTTTTCTCCTTTGATATTCTGATACGACAAATTATCTAATAGATATATCAATATAGCCTTATTTATAAATTCTAAAACTTTAATGTAGTGCTGAATTCTATTTGATAATTTTTTAAAAAGATTTTATTTATTTATTTGGCAGAGAGAGAGAGAGAGAGAGAACAAGCAGGGGAATGGCAAAGACAGAGAGGGAAGCAGGCTCCCCACTGAGCAGGGAGCCCGACTTGGGGGATCGATCCCAGGACCCTGGAATCATGACCTGAGCTGAAGGCAAACGCTTAATTGACAGAGCCACCCACCCACCCAATTTGATAATTTTCATAAAATATAGTCTAAATCCTGTTTTTCTCTAATGCTCTGCATATTTTGGCATTAATGTTATGTCACACACACACACAAATTCTAAAATGTTCTATAATTTTTCTACGTTATGGTTTTTTAAATCATATTATAAGGTTTATTTATTTGGTTTTTGGAGGATTTTGATAACTCATATCTTAAATTGTCTGAGCCTAGCACTCTGTCATAGGAAGTTCTTTAACTTTTTCTATTTTATTTATGACTTTTAATTTATTCAGGCTTTCTGTATCTTCTTGGGTTGATTTTGGTAATCAAAAATTTCCTGTAAAGTAATTGATGGAGGCTTTCAAAATTTTTAACATTAAATTTTATATCATCTATTTTTAAGAGTAAATTTCATTATTTTATCTTTAATTATGGCTTTGCCTACTTTATTAGACTTTTAAATGAACAAACTTTCAATTAAAAATGATTACACTGTACTATCCAAATAAATTAATTTTTGGTTCATATTTATTTCACCACCTTGTTTTTATAAGTACGTAGGTTTTTCTTTTTCCTTAGTTGAAATGGCTTCATATGGAAGATTTGAAAAAAAGCAGAAATCTGTGGTTAGTTCAAAGAAACTCATGCAAAAAAACCAATACTAATTTTAGGAGGGGTTAAAATAGAATTAAATTGAAAATTTTTATATAAGTAGAAAAGAAGCTGACTGCAATGAGAGTATTCTAGGAAAGTAATTTACTGACACTTGATTTTATCAGGTTAAAATAAGATTACTAAAAAATAAAGATACAGTGTGTGGTTTCCAAATTATCAAAGAGAAAAAAAATGAAATTAGAAACATAATTCAAATGAGGGCAAGAAAAGAGCAAAAAAAAGAGTCAAAAGATACAAAATCCAGGATAAATAAAAAGCATAATAAAAGCTTATAAAAATAAATTTAATGGTGATTACATTAAATGCGCCTGGAAAACATTTAAAAAAGACAAAGGTTATATTCCTGAAATAAGTAATAGACTCTAGCTCTTTGCTGTTCAGCAGAGATAAATTTAAACATAAATAAATAGAAAGATTGGCTATAAAAGAACTGAAATACACGCCAGGCAGATACCAATCAAACAAGATATATCTTTAGTTAGTATATCTTTTTAGTATGTAAGGCCAGAATTCCATCTAATATTCAAATTTTAAAAATAAATTTAGCAGGAAAATGTAGCTATTTTAAACTTCTGTGCACCTAAGAACAGATTATCTATATCTATTTATAGCAAAACTGAAAAACTTAGTAGAGTTATAAGAATAAATGAACAAATACACCACCATAGGGGAAATCTTGGTACACTTCTTTCAATAATTGCTAGATGAAGACAGAAAAAGGAAATCACTAAGGCTATGTAGTATACAACTCAAAGTTAATACAATTTGTATCCAATGGACATAAGGAACACAGCCCCCAAACTGCAGAATACACATCCCTTTAAAATAGGGGTCACCAAACTTTCCCTACAAAGGGCCAGATGGTAAATATTTTAGGTTTTGCAGGACATACAGTTTCTACCACAACTGCTCAACTCTACCATTGTATTATAAAAACAACCACAGACAACATATAAATAGATAAGTTTGGTTGTATCCCAATAAAACTTGATTTATAGAAACAAATGGCCGGCTGGATTCAGCCTGTGGGCAAGAGTTTACTGATCCCTGTTCTAAAGCATATGTGGGACACCAATGAATATTACCACCTAATCAAAGCAAGAGTCAACCAATTTTAAGTATTGATATCATATAAACAACATTCTTTGAAAAACATACAGTTCAGTTCGTTGTCAGCAATAAAAAGTTAACCAAAATATCACTTTTGTTTGGAAATTTAGAAAAACACTCATGGGTCAGAAAGAAATCATTGTAAATGAGAAAATATTTTGAAATGAATAATGATGAAAATATTACCTATCAAAACGTGTAGAAGGCAACTAAGAAGTACTTAGGGAAAAAAGGTTAGTATTGAATGCATATATTAGAAAATATGGAAGGGTTAACTTAATAAGTTCACCATCCAAGTTAAGAATTGAGGATTGGTGTCGAAGTAATCTTGAGAAAGAAAAACAAACCTGGAGGTATCACAATCCCAGATTTCAAGATATACTACAAAGACACAGTAATCAAAATAGTATGGTACTAGCACAATGGATTAGGATCAATGGAGCAGGACAGAGAGCACAGAAGAAATCCATACTTATATGGTTAACTAATCTACTAAGAATATACACTACAGAAAAGACAATCTTCAATAAATGGTGCTGGTAAACTGGACAGCCACATGCAAAAGAATGAAACTGGACCTCTTTCTTAAACTATACACAAAAATAAACTCAAAATGGGTTAAGGACCTAAATGTAAGACTTGAAACCATAAAACTCTGAAGAAAGCATAGGCAGTAATCTCTTGGACATTAGCCTTAAAAGCATTCTTCTGTGTATGTCTTCTCAGGCAAGGGAAACAAAAGCAAAAATAAACTATTGGGACTATACCAAAATAAAAAGCTTTTGAACAGAGAAGGAAACCATCAACAAAACAAAAAGGCAATCTACTGAGTGAAAGAAGATATTTGCAAATAATGTATGTGATAAGGGGCTAATATCCAAAATATATAAACTTCTACAACTCAACACCAAAGAAACAATCCAATTAAAAATAGGCAAAAGACCTGAATAGACATTTTGCTAAAGGAAAAAATGCAGATGGTCAACAAACACATGAAAAGATGCTCAACTCACTCATCATCCAGGAAATACAAATCAAAACCACAATGAGATATCACCTCATACCTGTCAGAACAGCTAAAATAAAAAAAACAAAAAACAAAACCAAGTGTTGATGAGAATGTGGGAAAAAAAGGAACACTCATGCACTGTTGGTGGGAATATAAACTGGTGCAACCACTGTAGAAAATAGTACAGAGGATCCTCAAAAAATTAAAATAAAATACCATATGACCCAACAATTCCACTACTGCATATTTACCCAAAGAAAATAAAAACACTAATTTGACAAAGATATATGCACCCCCATGTTTATTGCAGCATTATTTATAATATCCAACATATGAAAGCAATGTAAGTGTCCACCAATAGATGAAGGGATAAAGAAGATGTGGTATACATATACAATGTAATATTACTCAACCATAAAAAGAATGAGATCTTGCCATTTGCCACAATACAGAGGGACCTAGGAAGTATTGTGCTAAGCAAAATAAGTCAGATGAGAAAGACAAATGCCATCTGATTTCACTTACATGTGGAATCTAAAAAACAAGATAAATGAACAAACAAAAACAGAAACAGACCCCAAAATACAGAGAACTGGTGTTTGCCAGAGAGGAGGCAGCTAAGGAGATGGGCGAAATAGATGAAAGGGATTAAGACAAGCAAGCTTTCAGTTATAGAATGGATAAGTCATGGGGATAAAGGTGTAGTATAAGAGAGTCAATAATAATCCAGTGGTTTTGTATGGTGACAGATGGTGATTGCACTTATCATGGTGAGCATAATTTAATGTATGGATTTGTCAAATCACTATGTTACGCACCTGATACTAATATAGCATTGTAAACCATACTTCTATAAAAAATTTTAAAAAAGGATTCGATTATCAAATAAGACTAACACAAATGAGAGATCAAACTTTATTAATAATATCAAGGGTGCAAATAATCAAAAAGCATAGTCAATCTGTGGAGAAATCTAGCACTTTTAGCTGGGCATTCTCAGGTCTTTTTTAAAAACTATATTGGAAATTCTCTGACCCAGACACCCATACTGAAGGAGATTCTTAGGTCATAAACCATCTCTGCTTTATACCTAGACAGTTATAGCTTACATGATATTTTTCAGGCAATCATATCCTATAAATCTATAGATTCCAGGTTCTTTTAACAATTGCTAAATGGCCAGGCACACCGTGCTAAAAGGCCTCTCCTTCTACAAAACCATTTTGTCTGTTTGCTATGAATTCTGTCACTGGTATTTTTACTAGGAGATTAAACTAAGGCATTTGCCTTCTTTCTTTTCCAGGGCATCTCCTCCTCTGGCCAGGAGAGCAAATGCATTGCAGACTTGCTGTTTTAATCATTTATCTCTCAAGAGACCAGTCAGAACAATGCAATAAGGTTAAAAACAAAACCAAATCTCCAAAACTCAAAAAGTGGAAAACGAGGGAAGGATTAATGGTGTAGAAACAAAGGTAAATGGACAAAATAATGCCAAGCAGACCCTGGTTAATTGAAAATATCAATAAAATTGATAAACTTCTAGCAAGATCAACAAAAATAAAAACAAAAAAACAAGACAAAAACAATCACTGTCACAAGACATAAGTACAGATATGAATACAGGTTATAAGGATAATAAGAGACTTTTGCTACCGTTTTTATGCCAATGTATCAGAAATCTTAAATTGATCCTAGAGGAGAATCTTCAACCATGCAAGTAATAAAAGAGAAACATGAGCAAAAGGATTGATTGGAGCTCTGAATGTTATTAACTGAGAATTTAAGACTGAAAAGCGAGAATAAAGGTAACAGAATGGAATGACTTTTGTTTTACGCTCCATCAATGTAGAAATGAAACAACTAACAAAAATCAGGAGACAAAGGAAAGAGAAGGTGGAAAATGGAATCAGCTGGGATAGCAAAACTCAAAGAATACCGCTTACAGCTGAGAAATCAAGTAGTTGGAATAGTAACATATTCACAAATATAAACATGACTAAGATCATACTGTTGAGTAAAATTATGCAGTTAAATTACCAGTGGAAGGTAGAAGATATGAGTTAATTTTCTTGTAGCTCATAGTAGGGAACAGATAGTTAAGGACTAAATAAGGAGGGAACGGCGGGCATTTTATTAAAGTACCCAGTAGAAAAGAAATATCAGACAACTGGAATAAAAAACAAAGAAAACAGAACACCTAGTGAAAGATACATATTTTAAAAATAGAAGAGACTTCTGCTTTTCAGTCTTTTATAAAGAGCTTGAAAGTGGTCATTCTGTCCTCCCAACACCAAAAACAAACAAACCAAAATCAACAACTCTTCTTAGATCCATTAGGTTAATTGATGTCACAGGGTAAACAAACTGCCACCCCGAAAAATAAACAGAAAGGCGAATACAGAGAATCAGCTTACCAGGAGCACAGAGGCCCAGGAGCAGAAGCTCACAACAGACGCCAGGAACTGGTAAGAATGCATAAATGTAAATTGCCTAATTGCTGGAGACTGAGCATGAGCTAGTTTGTGAAGTTAAAAACTCCTGGGGGCCCAGCCTTACAAAGTTGAATGTAGTTTTACAATATGATCCAGCAGTCATTCTCCTAGAAGTTTACCCAATGAATTAAAACTTATGTCAGAACAAAAACCTACACACGAATCTTTATATCAGGTTTATTTATATTTGCTAAAAATTAGAAGCTACCAAGATGTCCTTCAATAAGGGAATGGATAAACAAGCTATGGTTCCACTTTGTAGAATGGAATATTACTAGTAATAAAAAGAAATGAGCTATCCAACCACTAAGAGACATGGAGGAACATTAAATGTATATTGTTAAGTGAAAAAAGCCATTCTGAAAAGGCCACATCCTGTATGATTCTAACTATGTGACATTCTGGAAAAGACAAAACTATAGAGACAGTAAAAGAACTGGTGGCTGTCAGGAGCTTGAGGGGTGAGAGAGGAATAAATAGGTAGAGGACAGTGGATTTTTAAGGCAATGAAACTATTTTGTATTATATTCTATTGATGGATACATAACATTTGTCAAAACACTTTGAACATACAACACGAAGAGTGAACCCTAATGCAAACTTTAGACTTTAGCTAATAATAATAATAATAACCAATATTAGTTAACCAATTGCATCAAATATAGCACACTAATTGAAAATATTAATAATAGGGGAAACTATGTGCAGGAGAAGAGGGGATATATAGGAACTTGCCATATTGCCTGCTCAGTTTTTCTATAAACCTAAAACTTTTAAAAAATAAAGTCAATCAATTTTTAAAAAACCAGACCAAACAATGTAACACACTATAAAAGGACTCAAACATACCTGTCACATCAGTGATAACTTGATTTAAATCACATGGATTAAAAACTAGTTTTAGGGGCGCCTGGGTGGCTCAGTCGTTAAGCATCTGCCTTCAGCTCAGGGCGTGATCCCGGCATTGTGGGATTGAGCCCCACATCAGGCTCCTCTGCTATGAGCCTGCTTCTTCCTCTCCCACTCCCCCTGCTTGTGCTCCCTCTCTCGCTGACTGTCTCTATCTCTGTCAAATAAATAAATAAAATCTTAAAAAAAAAAACTAGGTTTAAATAAGACAAAGAAGGACATAATATAATGTTAAGGGATATGACTCATAACGAAGATATAGCAGTACACATAACAGAAAATCAACTTTCATACAACTGAAATGATAAGAGATGGGGGAAGAGGTAGTAATTAAGTACCCAGTTGGTCATACATGTGAAGCCAGCAAAATACATACACTGGCTCTTTGCTTCAGTTCGTCTTCTTCAGGGCTTCCTAACTGGTATTTCCACGTGACATCTGAAGCTTCTAGAGTTTTTGAGACCATCTTTAGGTAGAAAGACAATTTACAAATTCAAAATTAGGTATGAGCATGCTTGTTTTGAATGAGAAAAATGACAATAAAGTATTGGAGCCTACAAAAGCCGAATCCCTTTTTACTAAGGTCTAAGTAAAGTTACTATAAATGCCTATACAGATATGCTTCCTGATCACACCCTGGCTTCCTTCTCCCTTCAGAACACCCTTTAACTCTCAACAACACCCAATATTCACAGGGCCCAGCAAGTGAAAACCTCCGACTCTCACTCTCCTTTAGTGGCACAGTAAGTCTGCTTCTGTCCTGTGACTATTATTCTCCAGTAACTATAAATCCACAGGACATGGGGATTCAGGAGTATCTGTTAGCCCTAAACTTCTCCACAACCATGAATGACTTCATTCTTGACTCTCAGAAGTTGTGACTTCCCCTCTGGGTATCTAAGGAAAACTTTCTTTCTGGAAACTCCTTCCCTCATGGTCTGGTTGCTTTAAAAACTTTGTTCCCAGCCCCAGTGTTTTGTCATTTTAGTCTTAGCCTTCAGTTTCAGTTTACAATCCCTGAGCTCCATATGGCTGTGTTTCTAAAGGGATTATAAGGTGGAGGTGGAAGATGGTTTTTGGGTCTGTTTGTACAAGGAGATGATGGGGAAAATATGTCCCAAGAGTGAAGTAGCTACAAGATACGAGGGCTTTCCTTCTATTAAGTTTGACCTTCTCTAAATCTATCTCCTGTTTAGGACTATACTGAACTTGTCTTTTTGTTTACCTAGAGTTGTAACAAAACCAAAACCAAAACCTTACCTAGATTTATTATATGTTAGGTTCCAGGAAGAGGAAAAATAACCAGTTCTGAGGCTTAATTCATTTCATATCTTTAGAAGGTACAGTATATCTAGAACATTTTTTTTTCAAAGAGTCAATGGTATATTTTCTGAAAAGCTTTGAATGTCTTGTCTTCATATATGAGGAGGAACACAGCTGGGATATCATTCCCCTCCAGTTCATACAGATATTATTCAATTGCCTTTGCCATTTTATTTTATTACTTATTTACTTTTTTACATTTCTTTCTAAAAATTTTTATTTAAATGCTGGTTAGTTAACATACAGTGCAACATTGGTTTCAGGAATGGAATTAAGCAGTTCATCACTTACATACAACACCCAGTGTTCATCACAACAAGTGCCTACTTAATACCCATCACCCATCTAGCCTATCCCTTACTCACCTCCATCCATCAACCCTCAGTTTTTTCTCTATCATTAAGAGTCTCTTATGGATATTTCCCTCTCTCTCTCTCTCTTTTTCCTCTCCCATATGTTCATCTGTTTTGTTTCTTAAGTTCCACATGTGAGTGAAATCATGATACTTGTCTTTCTCTCACTGACTTATTTCACTTAGCATAATATACCTAGCTCCATTCATGTCATTGCAAATGGCAAGACTTCATTCTTTTTGATGGCTGAGTAATATTCCATTGTGTGTGTATATATATATATATATATATATATATATATATATATATGCCACATCTTTATCCATTTATCAGTCAATGGACATTTAGGCTCTTTCCATAGTTTGGCTATTGTTGATAATGCTGCTATAAACATCAGGTGCATGTACCCCTTAGAATCTGTGCTTTTATATCCTTTGGATAAATACCTAGTAGTTCAATTGCTAGATGGTAGGGTAGCTCTATTTTTAACTTTTTGAGGAACCTCCATACTGTTTTCAGTAGTGGCTGTACCATTTTGCATTTCCACCAACAGTGCAAAAGAGTTCCCCTTTCTCTGCATCGTTGCCAACACCTGTTGTTTCTTATGTTGTTAATTATAGCCATTCTGACAGAAGTGAGGTGCTGTTTCATCATAGTTTTGATTTGTATTTCCCTGATGATAAGTGATATTGAGCATCTTTCATGTGTCTGTTAGCCAGCTGGATGTCTTCTTTGGAAAAAATGTCTATTCATGTCTTCTGCCCATTTCTTAATTGGATTATTTGTTTTGAGAGTATTGAGTTTGAGAAATCCTTTATAGATTTTGGATACTAACCCTTTATCAGATATGCCATTTGCCTTTTAGTTTTCTTGATTGTTTCCGTCACTGTGCAGAAACTTTTATCTTGATGAAGTCCTGATTGTTCATTTTTGCTTTTGCTTCCCTTGCCTCCAATGATGTGTCTTATAAGAAATTATTATGTCTGAGGTCAAAGAGGTCACTGCCTGTGTTCTCCTCTAGGATTTCAATGTTTTCCTGTCTCACATTTAGGTCTTTCATCCATTTTGAATTTATTTTTGTGCATGGCATAGGGAAGCAGTCCAGTTTCATTCTTCTGCATGTGGCTGTCCAGCTTTCCCAACATCCTTTGTTGAAGAGAATTTTTTCCATTGAATATTTTTTCATGCTTTGTTGAAGATTAGTTGACCATATAGTTGTGGGTCCATTTATGGGTTCTCTGTTCTGTTCCACTGATCTATAAGTCTGTTTTTGTGCCAGTACCAAACCGTCTTGGTGACTACAGCTTTGTAATATAGCTTGAAATCCAGAATTGTGATGCGTCCAGCCTTCCTTTGCTTTTTCAGGGTTGCTTTGGCTATTCAGGGTCTTCTGTGGTTCCGTGAAAATTAGCATTATTTGTTCTGGCTCTGCAAAAAATGCTGGTGGTATTTTGATAGGGATAGGCAGTAAATCTGTAGATTGCTTTGGTAGTACAGGCATTTTAACAATGTTTGTTCTTCTAATCCATGAGCATAGAATGCTTTTCCATTTCTTTGTGTCCTCTTCAATTCCTTTTGTAAGTGTTCTGTAGTTCTCAGAATACAGATCTTTTACCTCTCTGGCTAGGTTTATTCCTAGGTATCTTATGGTTTTTGGTGCAATTGTAAACGGGATCAAATCCTTGATTTCTTTTTCTTTCTTTTTTTTTCCCTGCTTTGTTATTGGTGTATAGAAATGCAACAGATTCCTGTACATTGATTTTATATCCTGTGACTTTGGTAAATTCATGTATTAGTTCTAGAAGCTGTTGGTGGAGTCTTTTGGGTTTTCTATATAGAGTATCATGTTGTCTGCAAATAGTGCAAGTTTGACTTCTTCCTTGCTGATTTGGATGCCTTTTATTTTTTTTTTTTTTTGTTGTCTGACTGCTGAGGCTAAGACTTCCAGTACTATGTTAAATAGTAAGGGTGAGAGTGGACATCCCTGTTTTATTCTTGACCATAGAGAAAAAAGCTCTGTTTTTTCCCATTGAGGATGATATTAGCAGTGCGTCTTTTGTATATGGCCTTTGTGATGTTGAGGTATGTTCCATCTGTACCTATTCTGTTCATAATTTTTATCAAGAATGGATGCTACATTTTGTCAAATGCTTTTTCTGCATCTACTGAGAGGGTCATATGGTTCTTCTCCTTTCTTTTATTAATGTGGTATATCACATTGATTGATTTGCAAATACTGAACCACCCCTTGCAGCCCAGGAATAAATCCCACTTGGTCATGGTAAATAATTCTTTTAATGTACTGTTGGATTTGATTTGCTAGTATCTTGTTGAGACTTTTTGCATCCATCTTCATCAGGGATTTTGGCTTGTAATTCTCCTTTTTAGTGGGGTCTTTGGTTTTGGAATCAAAGTAATGCTGGCCTCATAGAAGGAGTCTGGAAGTTTTCCTTTCATTTCTATTTTTTGGAACAATTTGAGAATAGGCATTAACTCTTCCTTAAGTATCTGGTAAAATTCCCCTGGGAAGCCATTTGGCCCTGGACTTTTGTTGGGAGATTTTTGATTACTGATTCGATTTCTTTGCTGGTTATGGGTCTGTTCAAATTTTTCTTTCTTCCTGTTTCAGCTTTGGTAGTTTGCATGTTTCTAGGAATTTGTCCATTTCTTCCAGGTTGCCCAGTTTTTTGGCATATAATTTTTCATAATATTCTCTTATAATTGTTTGTATTTCTGTGGTGTTGGTTGTGATCTCTTCTCTTTCATTTGTGATTTTATTTGGGTCCTTTCTCTTTTCTTTTTGATAAGTCTGGCTAGAGGTTTATCAATTTTATTAATTCTTTTTTTTTTTTTTTAAAGATTTTTTATTTATTTATAAGACAGAGATAGAGACAGCCAGCGAGAGAGGGAACACAAGCAGGGGGAGTGGGAGAGGAAGAAGCAGGCTCATAGCAGAGGAGCCTGACGTGGGGCTCGATCCCATAACGCCGGGATCACGCCCTGAGCCGAAGGCAGACGCTTAACCGCTCTGCCACCCAGGCGCCCCTTATTAATTCTTTTAAAGAACCAGCTGGTTCTACTGGTTTTTTGGTTTGTTTGCTTGTTTCTGTATCATTTATTTCTGCTTTAATCTTTATTACTTCCCTTCTTCTGATGGTGAAGGCTTAAGCTTTATTTGGATTGTTCCTTTCCTAGCTCCATTAGGTATAAGGTTAAGTTGTATATTTGAGACTTTTCTTGCTTCTTGAGGTAGGCCTATATTGCACTATAATACCCTCTTAGGACTGCCTTTATGCATCCCAAAGGTTTTGGACTCTTATGTTTTCATTTTCATTTGCTTCCATGTACTTAAAAAAAAAAAGATTTACTTATTTTGGAGAGAGAGAGAAAATGAGAGGGAGAGAGAAAGAGTGCTCATATGTGGGGGGAGGGACAGAGTGAAAGAATTTTCAAGCAGACTCCCTGCTGAGCATGGAGCCCAACACAGGGCTCAATCTCATGACCCATGGGATCATGACCTGAGCCAAAAACAAGAGTCAGATGCTTAACTGACTGAGTCACCCAGGTGCCCTTTCCATGTACTTTTATTTCTTCTTTAATTTCTGGGTTAACCTATTCATTCTTTAATAGTATGTTCTTTAACCTCCATGTATTTGTAGTCTTGCTGAATTTGTGTGTGTGTGTGTGGGTGACTTCAAGTTTCATGGTGTTATGGTCTGAAGATATGCACTGTATGGTCTCAATCTTTTTGTACTTACTGGGGGTTGATTTGTGACCCAGTCTGTGATCTATTCTGGAGAACGTTCCATGTGTACTAGAAAAGAATGTGTATTCTGCTGTTTTGGGATGAAATGTTCTGGATATATCTGCTAAGTCCATCTCGCCCAGTACGTCATTCAAAGCCATTGTTTTCTTGTTAATTTTCTGCTTAGATAATCTGTCCATTGCTGTAAGTGGGGTGTTAAAGTCTCCTACTATTATTGTATTATCATCAATGAGTTTCTTTACATTTGTTATGAATTGATTTATATATTTGGGGGCTCCTAAATTGGGGGCATAAATATTTACAATTGTTAGATTATCTTGATGCACTGACCCCTCAATTATGACACAATGCCCTTCTTCATCTCTTGTTATAGTCTTTGGTTTAAAATCTAGTTTGTCTGATATAAATATGGCCACTCTGGCTTTCTTTTGACATCCATTAGCATGATACATGGTTCTCCATCCCCTCACTTTCAATCTGCAGGTGTCTTTAGGTCTAAAATGAGTTTCCTGTGGGCAGCATATAAATGGGTCTTTTTTTTTTTTTAATACATTCTGTTATCCTATGTCCTTTGATTGGAGCATTTAGTCCATTTACTTCAGAGTGATTACTGAAAGATATTGAACTTAGTGCCATTGTGTTACCTGTAAAGTTGGCATTTCTGGTGATGTTCTCTGTTCCTTTCTAGTCTTCGATGATTTTGGTCTTTTTCCCCCACTTAAAGAGTCCCGTTTAATATTTCTTGCAGGGTTGGTTTACTGGTCACGTACTCTTTTAGTTTCTGTGTGTCTGGGAAACTCCTTATCTCTCTTTCTGTTCTGAATGACAGCCTTGCTGGATAAAGTATTCTTGGGTGCATATGCTTTTTTCATTTAGTGTCTCAGAAGAGAATTCTGCATACGTCTAACTTGGTTCTATCATATTTTAGCAATCTATGACCCTTTCCCATCCACGTACTTAGGAAAGCTTTCGGTCATAGCATGCTTATAATTCCAAGATGGCAATTTTCTTTTTGCTTTGTCTATTTACCACTCTCTTTCTCTTCTTTTGCACTCAGGACAAGCTTACATAGTTCTTCCTCTTCTTTATTCATTTTATTTTCCTCAGTTTCAATTCCACCCTTTCTTTTCCTCCTTCCATTTTCACTGGAATTCTGACATCCATTGTGTAGTTTTATTACAATCTTAACTTATCTTGCCTTTTACCTTTCTCTTCTAATTAGGTTCTACTTACCACAGTCTGTTCAATCTATTTGGATTTCTTCTTTTTCATAAAGGCTGTATTTTCTAAAATATTCTTCCTGTCATAAATCATTTTTAGCAGTTTTCTTTGAGTATTTAAAACTACGTTCCTTTAACATGAGTTTATAGTGTGGTTTCATAGATCCTACACTGGTTGTACATTTTATGCTGTTTGGTATGAGAAGAAATCACTTAAGCCCATTAAAATAGTGTGTACAGACTTCCCTTGGTTCTATTCACTGACACTCTGCTTCGTGTCCAGATTCCACCTCAGAGCAGCAGCTGGAGATGGATCTAAATGTAGAAAGCAGTGATCAGAGTTTAGCAGATAATAAACAATAAAGATTTGCTAGATTGATTTAAGGTGTTCTTACGTTCCCATTGCAAGATGCTTTCTGATATTCTGAACTGGAATGAAGAAATAAAGACAAAATAGAAAACCTCATGCTGTGGCTTTTCTCCTTCCAGGCTTGCCAACAGCATTTATTTGGAAAACCATAATTCCTGTGATCCAATGTTCTGTGGTCATCCTTTTTCTCTTCCCTTCTCCATTTCCTTCTGGGAGTCACAATCTCTAATTGGCTACATGTAAAAAGAGTGTTACTGATGAGAGATTGTGATATCCTGCTTCCAAGATAGCCCTAAGACTCCCCTGCTTCCTGATATTCTCCCCCTTGTGCAGCTCCTTCCTACACTGGATCAGGATTGGCTTGTGGATACCAACAGCATACAGTAGAAGTGATGGGATGTAACTTCTAGGATTCCAAAAGCTTCCATCTTGAGCATTCTTTCTCTTTTCTGGGTTACTTCTGGATGATGCCAGTTTCCCATCTTGCAGACCCTGAGGTTGCCCATGGAGAGAACCATTTGGTGAGGAATAGAATTCTCCAGAACCAGTCAAGCACTGAGATGACTTGTTCTGTGGCTGACCCCTTGACTGTAATCTTATGAGAGATACTGAGCCAACATCACCCAGATAACTGCTTTTAGATTCTTGACACTCAGAAACTACACAGATAAGAAATAGTTGTTGTTTTAAGCTGCTCAATTTTGAGATACTTTGTTATGAAGCTATAGGTAACTAATATAGGAATGAAGGTAAATATTTTGGCCTATCTCAAAAATTAGCACTCACAAAGTATATGGATTGTTGATGAGTTTTGTGGTGGTTTAGCCAAAAAATGTTTTTTTTTTCTAAACTAAGAAGCAGAGAGTAAGGGAAGAATGAAGGATCTTTCATTCAGAAAAGGAAAATTTCCTCTTTTCTGGTATGGCTGCACAAATGGACAGCAGTTTGTTTTTAATTTAATTCCTTTAGTTTTGCAGTTAGTGCAAATCTCTTTCAGACCCCGGTAACAGGTTTTTTTTTTTTTTTTTAGCAATTTTAGTTTTCAGCACCATTATGAGTTTATTTTCCTATATCTTCCTAGATATTTTGTGACCATTTGGTAAAACATATAATAGAACTCATTAAGCCAACTCAATTTTGAACTGAAATTTCTAATAAAATTAATTAATTATGATTTTAATTATTTTAAGTTGATTGATGTTCATTTCATGGGTCAGGTTATGGTATTTTGGTAAATGTTCCCCATTTATGGCTGTCAATTTTTCTATTTCTTTTTTTCAACTCCATCAGTTTTTGTTTCATTTATTTTCAGACTCATTTGTTTGGTGCCATATTAAGCATCATTACATGTTTCTGGTAGATTGATCCTTTTATCATTATGTAATGCCACTCCTTCTTTCTACCAATGTTCTCTTCTCTGATATCTATGTGATCAGACATTTAAAAAAATAATGTTTAAAGTGACAAATGGGAGCTACATTGTGATGAACATAACATTTAGACTTGTTGAATCACTGTGTTGTATACCTGAAACTAATGTAACATTGTGTATCAATTACCCTTCAATAAAAAAAATAAAAAATTAACAATAAAATTAATGTTTAAGTAGTATATTTTTTCCATTTTCTACTTTCAACCTACCAATATCATTGGTGTTTCTTGTAAACAGTATACAGTTGGGTCATTTTTTAAAGCCACTCTATCTTTTACTCAGTGTATTTAAACCATTTACATTTAACATAATTATTAGCACGCTATATAAACGATCTGCCATTCATCATTTGTTTTCTGTTTTGTTTCTCATTTTTCTTTCTCTATTTCTCTTTTCTTGCCTTCTGTGGAATAGTTCAGTATTTTTTTAGGATTCCACACTGAATTACTTAAGGTATTTTTTAGTATATCTTTTTGCATAGTTTTCATGGTGATTGCTTTCAGTATTACAACATATGCAGTCTACTGGTATCATTTTACCACTCCAAACAAAGTGTGGAAAGTTCATTTCCAAATAAGTCACCTGACTTTCTCCATTGTAAAATGTAATTGTCTTGAGTATCAGGTAGTACTACTATAGTTTTTATTTCAATCATCAAATATTATTTACAAAACTGATGAAAGAAAGAATAAGCTATTATATGTACTCTTGTTTCTTCTCTTTCCGCTATTCCTTCTTTTTTCCCAGTACCTATGATTCTTTTATAATTTTCTTTCTGTCTGAAGAACTTGCTTTAGCCAGCCTTTAAAGGTAGGTCTGCTAACAAAAACAAACTAACACAAACAAAAACAAAATTTAAAAAAGTGAAATCTTTTAGTGTTCATCTGACATGTCTTTATTTCTCTTTAATTCCTACATGATAATTTCACTGGATATAGAATTTACAGCTGACAGTTATTTTATTTCAGCACTTGAAAAATGTCCCAATTCCTTCTGGTCTCGTGATTTCAGACAAGAAACCCTTTGTCATGCAAACTGATATTCCCTGTGGGCAATATGTCCTTTTTTTTTTCTGGCTGCATTGAAGATTTTTTTTGTCTTTAGTTTTCAGAAGTTTAATTATGGTTGTGTGGATTTCTTTCATTTATCCTGTTTGAGGTTTGCTTTTTGAATTTGTAGCTTTGTGCTTTTTCCAAATTTGGGAAGTTTCTATCTACTATTTCTTCAAATACTTTTTCAGCCTCATTCTTCCTCCTGTCTTTCTGGGATGAATGTTGTTATCCCTTGGTATACACCTACAGGTCTCAGGCTCTGTTCATTCCCTTCCTTTCTTTCTTTCTTTCTTTCTTTCTTTCTTTCTTTCTTTTTCTTTCTTTCTTTCTTTCTTTCTTTCTTCTTTCTTTCTTTCTTTCTTCTATTTTCTGTTTTTCAGATTGGGGGATTCTATCAATCTCTCTCAAATTCACTGATTGTATCATTTCCACTGTACTATTGAGTCCATTCAGTGAACTTTTTGTGTTATTGTATTTTTCAGTTCTATAATTTCCCTAAAGCCACTTGAAATTGACTGATCAATCTCCTTGTTGATGGTGTCAGGCTCACCTGATGTCAAAGGGATTTCCATTAAATTCCACAGAGGAATGAGCCTGTGTGGGCTGCCTTCTTTGCTAGGTCAGAGGTCAGAGAATAATGAGGCTACTTTGTCTTTTTTTTTGTTTGTTGGATAGGACATAAGACTTCCTGTTGCTGTGTCATGCCTCTAGTGCTATCTTCCCAAATCAGTTTGCCTTTTCACCACCTTTCAGAGTTTTCATTTGGTTGACTCTTATGTTAAGTCCAGGGATTGTATTTGTCCTTCACCAGAGAGGAGTAGAGAGAAATGAGTCTATGCCATTTTATGAATCTCATTCATCTATTCTTGATTTTTTTCTTTTTTTAAAGATTTTATTTATTTATCTGAGAGAGAGAGAGCACAAGCCAGGGGATGGGGCAGAGGAAGAGAGAGAAGCTGACTCCCCTTTGATCAGGGAGCCCAATGTGGGACCCTGGGATCATGACCTGAGTCAAAGATAGACACTTAATGGACTGAGCCACCAGGTGCCCCATTCCTGATTTCTTGACAAACTTCCCTTGACATGGTATCTGACATAATCAGTCCCTAGTGTAGTTGCAACTACAGTATTTATTTAGAAAATGTGCAGTGCTAGGCTATTCTTTGTGTAGAAGGAGGCACTGGTTAGACCAAGGCATATTATGTAAGAAAAAGTAGTCTAGGGGCGCCTGGGTGGCACAGCGGTTAAGCGTCTGCCTTCCGCTCAGGGCGTGATCCCGACGTTGTGGGATCGAGCCCCACATCAGGCTCCTCCGCTATGAGCCTGCTTCTTCCTCTCCCACTCCCCCTGCTTGTGTTCCCTCTCTCTCTGGCTGTCTCTCTCTCTGTCAAATAAATAAATAAAATCTTAAAAAAAAAAAAAAAGAAAAAGTAGTCTAGTTATATGCTATTGAATGACTATTTATTGCTCAAAAAGAAAGGGTATTGCTCAGTGAAAGAAATTTCCTAAATCAGTCAGATTAGCTCTATCCAAAAATTTTGAATGATTTATCTGTACAAAACTACAAACAGCAGTAAGAAAAGTCAATGAAGATCATGAGGAGAGAGAGGGAAGGAGGGAGGAAGGAAGGGAGGGAGGAAGGGAGCAGGGGAGAGAGAGAGATTGGGAAAAGCCCATCTGCAGAATTCCCTAGAAACCTGAATATCTTTCTTTCCAGTTACCACTGATATGTCTTCATAGAATAAACACCCATCGTCTGTACCCTCTGTCTCCAGAATGTGGCTTCGGTAAGTGCTTGTCCCTCACAAAGAGAAAGGTCTCATTAATATATCACACTACCAAAATATTGCACTATATCCAGAAACTCTAATAGGATACTATTTGGAAATATTAAGCTATTCTTTTATCTTGACCTTTCTCCCCACTCAGAAACTAGATTGTGTGGCATCCTCAGGAATGGGAGTTTACAACAGAAAATCAGGAAAAGGTTTTATAATATCAAAAGCCTGGTCTTGAGATAACTCAGAACATAGAAAAAGAATGTGGTAAAGCAGAGTTAGACTTCCTACTTTTAGGAGAGATGCAAGGCTTTAGATAGCCTCATATGTTATGGGAGCAGTATGGTGATTCTAGTACATCTAAGAATGGGACTGAGATGTCAGGAACAGAGCAAAATCTGGCAACACCTTACAGATAGGACTGAAGGATGATTCAAAGGGATTTGTGTAGCTGGCAGTTGAGGACTAGATTAGAATAAGGAAGTCTCAGAAGGAGCATACACAGTTGTTGATAAACATGGGAGTCAGGAGTGCCCCTTCTAATGCTCTGGAACTACATGAGCCCCTAGCATCTTAGATACAACCCCAGGGAAAGTTTAGGTGAATTTTCATTTGCTGGGATTATGTTTTTATGACCTGTTTGGAAAGAAAGTTATAAGAAAATGTTACCATTAACTTTGAAGTCTCCTGTGTGCCTCTTCCCTCAGATGTAACTACTTTCAAAATACTTCAAAATTCATTAGTCTACTGTTTTCCTTTTTAACTTACCACATATACATGTATCCCTAAATAAATTTTTAGTTTTTCATGTTTTTGAATTTTACATCAATGTAATCATACTGTATCTATTCTTCAGTAAAGTTTTTCATTCAACATTTATGTTCCTGAGTTTCATCTGAGGTGATGCACTTGAATTCATTGTCACTGCTGGATAGTATTCTATTTTATGAATATATGGCAATTACTCATCCATTTTCTTTCCAGGGAGCATTTGGATCATTTTCAGATTTTGGCCATTACAAATGATATTACTATGAACTTTCTTGACATATCTCCTCATGCACATATGTAGATGTTCCCAAAAGCAAATCTAAGAATGGAATTGCTTGATATTCCTAGGGTAGATCAGCAGCTGATATAAACTATTCCAAACTCTTAATAACTGAACACTATAAACATTACTTCTCACTCACTCCAAGTTACATATGAATATTGTTGGTTACTTCTCCTGGGCAGATTGCAAGTGGTACTGCTGCCATCCTCTACACTTGGCCCTACGAGTGGCCTCAGAAAGGACCATGGGGAAGACAACGGGTCACCATTTTGGTTTGGGAATGTCACTTACAGATTCTGTTCGCGTTTTATTGGCCAGAACTAAGCATACAGACTACACTAGATGCCAGGAATCTAGAACTTCTACTCCCTGTCCCAGGCTGGCAGCAACTTCACAACAACTATACACTATGGAAAGGGAGCATAAATCTGTAGTGGTTCTGTTACTAAGTTCTGCTACAGCTAGGTTGTAAAGTGTGTTTATCTTCAATTTTGCAAAAGAATTGCAATTTGTTTTCTAAGAGCTGGTAACAAATTGCATGTGCATTAGCAGTACAGGAGGTCCAGGTGCTCAGTGTTTTTGTCCATACTTGATATTCTGCTAGTCACTTCACTAAACAGATTACCAATCTGTAAA
The DNA here is from genome assembly GCF_002007445.2 of Ailuropoda melanoleuca. Taxonomy (NCBI): domain Eukaryota; kingdom Metazoa; phylum Chordata; class Mammalia; order Carnivora; family Ursidae; genus Ailuropoda; species Ailuropoda melanoleuca. The sequence goes on along the minus strand of NC_048218.1, from coordinate 143,771,279 downwards.
CTATTTTTTCAAAATGGATTCCTAGAAGGTCTTTCTTAAATAAATCATTTAACTATTTCATGATGAAAGAAACGATGGAAATGACCTTAAATAATCCATTAAGGTCAGGCCAGTAGTGCCCAGATTTTCTTCTCTACAGCCCAGTCATCCTTTCTGAGGGTTTTAGTAATTTCAGATGTATTCAATGAAAGCTTTTTTATTGTTTCCCTTTTCCCCCCTGTAGATTTAAATGTTCATCATAATGCCTTGTAAATTATTGGCAATCAATAACTATTCTTTGAATGAATGAATAAATGAATTTCCAGGGAACAATCACATTTCAAAGCTTCATCATATGCTTGTATTATAGTCCCCGCTACCTCAGGTTGGAATCGCTGAAAAGGACTTTAAAACCACACTGGGGGTGGGGGGCAGTTATCTGATGATATAAACGGCCAATTGTTCCTTCCCTGGTAATAAAAAGCAAAAGTTAATTTGTGTCAGACTGTGTTGCTTCTTGCTTAATAGCCATAGTTATCTATTTTGAGCAAGAAGTAACTGGTGTAGCTTCCTCTACCTGCCATGTTTCCATTCTTACGTGGAGATTAATCGCTACTTGGATCACAGAGGCTTGTACAGACAGCACTTGTTCCCTGCGGAACTTATAAATCAAATACTGCAAAAATTTTTTTCTTCCCTAGAGAAGTCAGGAGCAGGAAATGGTGACTTCATGGAAAAGCAACATGCCTTTCAACCACATAGAATGAAAGAACAGATCAGTCTAAATTCTATGGGGCTTCGGGTCTATTACTTTAGAATGAAGGTGTAAAGAAGAGAGGAATTTAGAAGTACAAATTAGCATGCAATAGTGGTTACTTTTTGCCTTTTCTTATTAAAGCTTTTCCTAGTCTATGAATAGTAGGTGATTACAAATAGATACTTTGATTTTCTATAGAAATTGCAAACCTACATTTGTTATGGGAAAAAAATCAACCTTGTTCCCTCAGAATAATTTCGCATTTCTTCTTATGTTAAAAAGAGGAGGGAAAAAGTAACTTTTTCTTTTTTGAAATAAGAAGCATAATTAGAGAGAGAGAGAGATCTGGATTGCTCAGTGCTAAGACTCATACTCCTTAGTCCATAAATCACATCTTGTAGAGAATGAGTTGTGCACTGTTAAGCGAGGTGTGCTGGCATAATCACCTTGGATCAGTTTGCTCAGCTTACATGGCCAAGAGGATCATGAAGCAGTAGCTTTACTCTGCTGCAAAACAGTAACCTGAGATGGGCAGCGCTGAAGGTGGGGGGCCCATGTACCATCCTCCTGGGGAGGAGGGCAAAAAGAGGGCACAGCAAGGAGCATTTTAAGGCAGAGTGAGCAGTTCTGGTTAAAGAAGCCCTGGAGATAAGACTCACCAGTGTCCTGGGATGGTTGATTGAACACTTTTATAGGTATGGGTAGATGTCCTCCTGCTAAAGACAGTACTTTAGAAATAAATGAAGAAGTTTTCTTGAGATGTGATGGTTGAGAGTCAGGGACAACTAAAGCTGATGACATGTGGATGTAAATAAACATGAATTAATTTCTCTCAGCCAGTTCCTGGCAAAGGGACCAACTTGTGTCCTCATGTAAGGGGAAGCAAACGCCTTTAATCTTTGCTCCACTACTTGGGGAAGAGTCAACCATAGACAGCACAGGAATCATCAAATGCTTCCTACGCAAGGGAGAATGGAAAGCATTCCCCCCCCCCCCGCCGCCAGCTGGCTTCCTCCTGCTTCTCCAGAGGCAAAGGACAGATGCAGGTCCCACTTTTGGTTGGATGCAGCAGTAGTGTGGTGGGAGAGCGGTAAAAACAGTTACCCAGTGGTGAGAGAGTTTTAGGTATTTATATAGAATAGTATATTGTAACACAAAGCAGACTAATGCCAAATAGATAATCATCCTGGGAGCAGTGGTGAGTGTGAGGGTTATAGCTATCAGGAGCGACCCCTTGTGAGCCTCAAGGTGGAGGAGGAGGACATGCTTTTCTCAGTTCAGACTGACCACTGGGGTGATGCATACCTCTTGATCCAGAGCTTTCTCCGACAGGTCCACAATCCATAGTGACTTACATATAAAACATGCTCAACATCACTGCTGGCCAGGGGGAAGACAGAACGGACTAGAAATGGGGAAGGGATGAGCCTTCGAAGAATAACTTGGACCCAGGTAATCTATGGATCCCTTTCCACTACACATCTATCACAGGTAAAGGGCTATAGCGCCAGCATGACTGGAGACGACAGGCACTGAAGTTTTTCACTGTGGGACAGACCCCTAAAAACTATGGCTGTGGGTTTGCCTATTTCTCTCTTTGTCTGTTTCTGCTTCATCCATTTTGAGACTCCCTTATTAGATGCATATAAATTTCCAATTGCTCTGCCTTCTAGATCAATTAATCCTTTCTTGTTGTAAAAAAGTATCGCTTACCTTGACTTTTTTGCCTGATATTAATATAACCACTCCAGCTTTCTTATGTATACTGATTGCTTTAGTTATCTTTTCCCATTCTTTTATTTCTATCTATCTGTGTCTTTTTGTTTAATGTGCATCTTTTGCAGAATCCATATAATAGGGTTTTGCTATTTTATCCACTCTAAAATCTCCACCTTAACACAATTATTGATGTGACTGGCCGGAAGTCTACTTTTTGCTATTTTTCTGTCACCTATTTTTATTTTTCTTCTTTTCCTTTCTTGCTTATTTTTAGGTTAACTAAATACATTAGCATTTCACTTTATTCTTCTGTTAGCTCTTTTAGCTATTATTCTTAGGTTGTTTTTCTAGTGGTTGCTTTAGGGGGTACATTTATGTATCCTTACTTCATTATTGCTTTCTCAGGATTAATTTTGTACTACTTCATATAAAATATAAGAATCTTGCAAAAATATTTATCATATACGCAACTCATATTCTTTATGCTATTGTCATATATTGCACCTATTTATATTCTGAACCGTACAATAGTTTATATATTTTTTAAATGAGAAGAAAAAATCTCTTTTATATTAACCCACATATTTATAATTTCTGAATTTCTCTTCAATCATTTCTGTTAAACTGATTTTTCCATCTGATGACAGATCCCTTCCGCCTAGAGAACTGCTTTTTACTTAAATTATACTGCGAATGTTTTGGTGATGAATTCCCTCAGCTCTTGGCTCTCTGAGAATATCTTTTTTCATTTCCATTTTAGAGGAGCAGAACTCTGTGCGTACAGATTTCTTTTTCTTTTGGTAATTTAAAGATGTGGTTACTTATTTTCTGAGTTACGTTGTGTCTAACGAAAAGTCAGCCATCTTTTGCATTGTTGTTTTCCAGTATATAATGTGCATTCTTCTCTGACTGCTTTTAAGACTCTTCTCTTAATCTTTGATGTTCAGAAGTTTGACTAAAATGTGCCTCGCTGTAGTTTTCTTTGCAGTTATCTTTAAGACTTATGGAGACTTCTTGTTTTAAAATTTTTTCCCACCAAATTTGGCAAAATTTGAGCCATTATTTCTTCAAAAAATTTTTCTGCCTTCATTTTCCTTTCCTCTCTATGACTCCAATTATATACATGCTAGACTGCTTGATATGCCCAAAGGTCTCTGAGGCTATATTAATATTTTAGACCTTTAAGATTGAGCAGCTCGTGCTAAACTAGCTATCAAATGACCAAATTTGGCTTAGATTGATGCCTGTGAGCCCCTGGAACTGAATAAGGAAGAGTTATAGCCAGTCTGATATTTGCTCCGTATAAATGAAACCCATCGTTATTCTGGGTTGGTACTCACAGGACTGTAATTCAACTGGTCAACCGTCTTCTTTGTGCTGGAAATTTCACATCCGAGTCCTTGAGTATTGAGGTGCCCGTTGTCCACAAGAAAGGAGCCAATGTAGTGTCTCCAAGGAATGTATCATAAAAGGCAAGGTAGACAGTTTTAAATTATCTCACCTTCTTATAGGAAGTGGATGAAGAGTTGAAGCCAAAATGGAAGACCCAATGATATGAGGGAAAGGTGGAAACGATGACTAGTATTACAAAGTGGAAGTAGAGCAGTTTACATCCATTTCTGACTACCGATTTTGTTTTCATTTGCATTTCAGCTTGATTTGCAGCTTCTTATGCCATTCCAGTGGTGAGTGACCTAACTTGCAGAATATGTTAAAGGAGGAACAAAAGAATAAGCCAATTCAGTTTGTACAAAGTTATTTCTATTTAACAATTTCTCACTCTTGGTTGTGGAGTGGAATACAAATGATTGAGTGACTCACTCTTGGAAGAATCTTATCTTTGATGTATAACCAGACTTATTTTTGTCCAAGGACAGATATTTTTTAGTTAGTTGCACTGATAATGGTTGGAACATATTAATATATCATTATATTTGTATCTCCCTGTCCCATTTGCTAGTGGAAGGAGAAAAAGGAATAATGATGAACAAAGTGAGAAATTTTACACTTCAGGCAGTTAAATCTATTACCTTTTTAAAGTATTTCAGCCTACTTTTTCTTGCTGTATATACTCCATATTATTTCGTTTCCATGTGCGGATTTCAGGAAAAGAGACTGGTAAAGTCTTGAGCCAGTGCATTTTCCCCCATCAAATATATTTCATTTGATTTTAAAGAATTTTAATCATCATAATTCTCTATTCCTTGGAAACATGAGCTTGAGACCATAGTTTAGTTAAGATTCTCTTTTCTTATCTTGCTTTTCAGTTTGGAAATGGGATTTTATTGACCTTTATTGGGAACACAGATGCTAAATTGCCAAATGTCCTAACTCGAGATAGATGTGGCTTAAATCATCGCTCCTGTTGGTTTGAACTTTTGAGTCTGTCTAGCTATTGATTTGTTTTTGTCAGCATGAATTTTAAACAGCATCTAATGCTGTTGTTCCCAAACTTCCCACCAAGGAAGCACCCTTTCTCCCATTATTTTTCTTCCTATGAATTTGTGTTTTAAAAAACATTTTGAATTCAAGGATCACATTTGATATACAATAGCTTGTGTTGCCTTATAATAGATAAATATATAATTTTTTGTTAGGACTTTTAAATCATGGAAAATAACCTGTAAGCACACATTTATTTCTTATGGGTAAGTCAAAAAATGCAGGCGCCTCAACAGGGATGCAATAAGTAAAAGAATTAGAATACAAGAATACGAGAATATCAAGCTTCCTTGAGAACAACATCTATCTTCTCAGAAAAGTTTTTAGAAGTTTAAGACATACACTAACAAGGTCGCTAATTCCTACTGATACCTAGAAAAGAAAAATGACTGCATGACAGAGTCACAAATATTATTATAGGGTAACATTTTGTTTAAGGTATTTAATTTTTTAATTTTTAAGGTATTAAGGTAAAAGTAAATTTCACAGAATATTGATTATTTAAATGCATTTTAATATCCTCAACATTGTTGTTTCCCCAAATTTTCCCCTTCCTGTCATGTCAGCTGTTTCAGCTCTCATGGATCTGCCTTCATAGGAAATGATTCTCCCTGTCTAGAGGTAAGAGGATGTCCCTCTCTAAATATGTAAGTCCCAAGTACTTGCATTTATGAAGCTTGAACTTATACTCTATTCTTGTTGGGTGAAATTATAAAGTTTATATCTTTACTCCATCATACAATTCCCACAGAGTCCCTGTGGGTTTTCAGATACCACCCACTTCCCCTAGTTTTGTTGTCCCTTATCTGTAGAAAACCCCATGCTTGATTTCTTTTCTTATTCCTCTTCCAGGCTCCATCAAAACTTACTCTTTCTGTAATTACCATACCATGCTCACTCTACAGTAGCACAGGGCTAACTCATATTACAAATACATGTATATTTTATGTCCCCTAAGTAGGATGTGAGCTTTCTAATGGCACAAGTTTTATCTTTATCTTCAGTTTTCCTCAAGAACAGGAAACAGACTTAGAAATTTTACCCTCTCACTCTCCTGAAACTGCTCTTGGTAAGGCGCCGCTGATCTAATTGCCGTATACAATTTTTAAGCTTTTATCTTATTTACCCTTTCCTCAGCATCAATAGGCTGTCTACTTCTTTCTGAAATGTTCTTTTCCCTTGAATTTGGAAACACGGCTCCATCCAGCTTTCCTACTATCTGACTTCTCTTTCTCCATCTGTTTAGCTGTGTCCTCTTTCCTGAGATAGTGGTGTTTACTGGCATTTATTCTTACCACTGTTTCCTTCTTATTTTTTTCCTCTCTCCCTGAATAAACCAATTTATTTCCATGACTCTATTTTTTCATAATAGGTCATCTTGCTTAGACCCAGTTGGAGTCTAAAAAGGAGAGACTACTTTTCAGAAATAAAATATGTATATTTTTCACTTGTTAATACAATCAAGCTTCCAATATTACAGGAAGTAAAAGTGCATTTACAGCTAAGTTTAGAGACTATGATGAGTAAGTATGGTGTTTAATAATACATTTGAGATAATTTCTTAATAAGTCCATTGGAAGTCTCTGGTGAAATTAAGAATTATTATAATAAGATTTAATAAAATTAACTGGTCTTTTAATATTGTGTCAGTCATTTCTAACAAACGTATTGATATCTTCATTTAAACCAACCTAAAAATAGCAAAGCTGACAAAATTATTAACCTTTGGAATACACTATCTTGTATATTCCTAGATCAACCATCACCACTTATTTAACTTTGGGGAAATAACTAATTTGAAGTAATGGAGTTTTCTCTCTTGACACCCTGGATTTTGAACATTTTTGGAGAAAAAAAAAGAAATCTTATCCTCAGACTCCACAGTTACATAAAATCATTTTGTTGAATATATTCTCTTGGCTAAGCTAGAGAAAATAAAATGGTTTGCTTGTTATATCATTATCTCCAGAGTAAATTATGTGGATGCCAATAAACTCTCTAAGTTTATTGAAAGCAAGAAGGATGAGATTGCAACATGCAAACAAAAGACTTGCCATGATTGCTGCTTATTTTCAAGCATATCCTTTCATATAATTGGTTCCTTTTCCTTAAAAGAGGTCCAGTTTTTGCTTCATAACTTCATGTGTAAGATGAAAATATAATTTCCTAAAGTTGATTTATACAGTGTGTCAAGGAGATAGTAGCAGCTTTTTTTTTCCCCCTGTGGATGAGAAAGACTTACTGGGCAGGAGGAAATTTTTCCTGTATTTCCTTCCCTGAATCTGCTTTAAAGCCAAGCTCATAAAGGCAAGAAATTAAAGTCTAACCGCTGTTTCTGGAAGTATTGGAAAAACAAAGTATGGCAGCTGCAGAAAAGAAACAACAAAACTGTAATAATTATTGTGGTTACCTTATGGTAAAGTGCAAGCAAGTCTCCAGAAACATCCCAAAAGAGTAAATAATTTTCCTTTGAATGCACTCAGAGTACAGGCAACTCATCACAGAGATCTTACTTTGGGATTTCTGTGATGGTCATAATGACAAATCAGGTAAGCTTACAACATGACCCTAAGATATACCCAAAGAGTTACGCCTTTATATCATATCCCCAAAAGGCTCTGTGCTTAATCCAGTAACTAGAATCGGCTTTGGCATGCTAATTAAAATTCTAAACTGCGTTCATTATAGATGGCTATGGTGAGTTAATTCAGAGGTTAAAGAAATATCTGGAGATCTAGAAATCTTCCTGCTATGCACCTTTTGTGCACCAAAGTGCAGGTCAGCTGGAATTCTGTGACCCGCGATATAAGAAGTGGGTTCTCATCCAGCCCTCACAGCCTTCCTAACCCAAAAATGCAAAATATTTTAAAGACCAAGTCAATGTGGCACTTGGGTGGCACAGCTGGTTAAGCATCCAACTCTTGGTTTCAGCTCAGGTCATGATCTCGGGGTCATGAGATCAAGACCCACATCAGGCTCCATGCTCAGCGGGAGTCTGCTTGGGATTCTTTCTCTTCCTCTCCCTCTGCTCCTCCTCCATTCTCTCTCTCTCTCAAATTAATAAAGAAACCTTTTTAAAAAAATAAGACAAAGTCAAATGCAAAATTTGGGATGAACTCAAGGCTAAGGATAATACAAGAAATGGAGAAAACCTTAAAGCATTGTGTTCATTTATTCTCAAGGGCCACTGACCAAATTAAATAAGAGGAATGCAAAATGCAGTAAGGAGGTCATTATGCTATCCTAAGGAATTTTGATAAGGATAGGAGTCAACTTAGATCAACATCTACAAATCCTAAAAAAAATTACCAAAAAACCCCTCCAAAACAAAACCATAGAAAAACCTCATTGTACACAATCCAAAACAGCCCTACCAAATTATCTGTAAATCATAATTACAGTATAAATGACATGGTGGCACCAAAGATAAGAGACATAAATTGTTACATAATATCAGAAGGGCGTCCACTATAAAAACCTCACTATCCTCTGCAGGAGGCTGGCAGAGCTGCTTCCCATCTAACCTCCTACAAAGCAACATGATGATCTTTGGTATTTTTTGATGAAGAAATAACCATGGGTGTACACACAGACACAAAGACCATGAAGACACATACATACACACACACATACACACAACAGTTATATCCACATTAGGCCTCCCAAGATGATTAAAACTTTACTGAGTCCACCAAAACAGTCTAAGATTTTTCCAGACAAAATACTAGATACTAAGATTAGTTTGTTTAAAAGTTTCTTTGCTGCATGTGGAAGCACGGTAAATCTTCTCACATATTTACTCTGAGAAAGGAAATTAGGTGAGTCTTGGGAACATGACCTTATGTTTCTGGTGGGATTTTTAATTTCAATCTAATTAACATGAAATGAAGTCATCTTTTCCGAAGTCCCAGAACATGTATTGTGAATGGGGATGCTTGAGATGTACATAATTGCTCATGTTAAGTAAATTACTTTGTGAGAGTAATAGGTCCCTTAATCAACAGACTGAGAGGAAATATGCAAATTAATTATGTTTCAGTCAGAGACTAGAGAAGAAATTACCCAAAGATGAATAGTTGAAGTAGTTGGGTATTTGGTTTTATTTATTCTCAATTTACCTTTGGAGTGATAGCATACACAACACATTTAAGATGAATTAACTTGTAAATACTATAAATTAGTTCCCTGGCAAACACAACAAACTTACATTTCTATTTAATTTCTTAAAGGAGATTTGACTTCTGGCAAGTTTTTAACTGTTTAATCACTTTGAACTACTTGGATGAAATTAACTAATGGATGTGAGTAAATAATAAGAAATAAATTTTGACTTTGTTATATATGTAAATCCCTGATGAAGTCACACTTGTAAAGTGGACTTTTTGCTTTGGGTGATTTTTATGCCAACAATTGCTACCAGTGAGTCTTTAATGAGAATTGAGAAAGACCAAGTTTGCAATAACCCCTTTCTAGAGTGGATTTGGGGCGATGAGGCCAAGCCCATCTGCCTGTGTATAAACACAGGTATTATATCTTGTCTATGGAAACCTGGAAATCTTTCACTTGGCTTATTACTTTTCCTGATGTCATTCCTGTAATGGAATCTTGCCAAATATATAGTCACCTAAGTTCCAGAGAAAATAGAACAAAACTACAAAAACTAGATTTTTATAATACTAAGGTAAAGAAGACTCTTGTATTTTGTATGAAAAATTTATGAGAACAACCAAACTGGATAATTTTGGACAAGAGTCCATTTGGGGAAGGAATTCACCCAAATCAATATTTTATAGTCATTATATAAGTTGGATATTTGCCAAATAACTCCTTTAATTTATTTGTGCAGAGGCACTCTACAAATTAGAGATAATTTAGAAGAAAGATTAATCCACCATGACAGATTCCAATAGGCAAATAAAACTCAAATATAATCTTAGTAAGATCCATTACAGCTTTTGGTGAATAAGTGACTTTTTGAGAGTTGTATATTTTATTTATTTTTAAGATTTTATTTATTTATTTGCAGGAGGAGAGAGAGAGAGTACAAGCGGGGGAAGGGGCAGAGGGAGAGGAAGAGGCAGACTCCCTGCTCAGCAGGGAGCCTGACACAGGGCTCGATCCCAGGACCCCAAGATCATGACCTGAGCTGAAGGCAGATGTTTAACTGACTTAGCCACCCAGGCACCCTGAAAAGTTATATATGTTAAAACTATTTTCCCATCTGAATGCTCTGAGCCCATCACTCGCATAATTAGAGTCAATATTCTAGGACAAAAGGAGTCTGAGAAGATGAAGACATTAATACTTAATAAAAAATTAACTACTACCAGAAGGATGTAACTTAGGACATCATATTCAGAGTTGTAAAAGAAAAAGATAACAAGAGATTTTGACCACAGAGATAGAAAGCACAGAAACTTTAAAATGTCTAGAAGATGGATCAATAGAATGGAAATCTAGGATCAGAATACCTACCTCATAAAGGAATCTAATACTTATGGAGGAGGGATACAAGAAGGTGGAAAAAATAGAGGATAAACTTTAAATCTTCAAATATGAGTTTAGAGGTTTCTGTTGAACAGTGATGAGGGGAATAAAAAGTTTGACAGGAAAATAACACGTGTTAGAATTTGTCATTAATAGAGAGAAGAGTGGGTTTCTGCAGAAGGTTCTATGTAAGCATAAAACCACAAGCATGATTGGCAGACCCTGTTTCCACAGAAAGTCTGACAGGCAGAATTTCATAATGTATCAGTCTGTGGATGACCAACTTCGTTCCTACAAAAGACAGAAACCATGCCTGGGAGAAAAAAGGAAATGGAAGGTGTCCATTAAAACAGATAACCCTGTCGCTGAGTTTTTCCCTTCATATTGACAACTATTAACTACTTGTTGCTTTACCTGAGTTACGAGGGTCAGGACATCAGACTTCCCTTTAGTCTTGAAGAAAAACATCACGATATTTTCTTGGTCAGTCTTTTTCCTTTTCTGTGGGCTTTAAAAATTATAATATTATTATTCTATTTGTTTGCCTAATTTCTCATCTTCCTGCAGATTCTTTGCCACTGAAACAATGTTCCTACAAGATCTGATATAGCCTTGATAATATGAATAAAGGAGCAGCTCATCCCAAACGGTAATTTCCCATTGGCAAACTGCTGGGCCATTGACAAAACCAGACTCTTCCCAGGAAGAGAAACTGAAGCTTGACAAGAGCGGCTGAAGAGGACACGTATATCTTACTTTTTTGAAAAGCCTAGGAGATGAGCATGGATATGTTTCCACTAATCTGATAATCATGAAGTTTTGCCCAGGGCACAATATTTTTCACTACAACAAATAATAATACCATAAACATTCTGCTCTTACATATTTTATAGTTGAAAGAGACCATGAATGCTATCTAATCTGACGGCCTCCCAATCATAGTTGCTGAAATTCCTTTTTTCAAATGAAATCCGACGTGGAACTCCTTTGTCATCCTACAGGTGTGTAGAGAAAGGAAGAGATTTCTCTTATGTTCCATCTTTTGTTGAACTTTCCAGGATACGTGGTACCTTTTCCTAAGGAGTTCCTCTATTTTCTATTCTATCTGGATGACCCCTTTCACATTTCCTCACATTAACCCTCTGTTAAAATTCTGAGCACATGGGGCACCTGGGTGGTTCAGTGGGTTAAGCCTCTGACTGGTTTCAGCTCAGGTCATGATCTCATGGGTTATGAGATCAAACCCCGCATGGGGCTCCCCACTCAGTGGGGTGTCTGCTTGGATTATTTCCCTCTGCCCCTCCCTCTACTCATAGGTGCCCACTCTCTCTCTCAAATGAACAAATCTTAAAAAAATTTTTTTTTAAAATCTGAGCATGTGGGTGATGTCCTTCCAACAGATTTCTTTTTGGCAAATTTCAAATTAGGAGTATAGTCTTGTTGAGCAATACACATCAGCAACTCCCAGGACCCTCCTTTCCTCATGCTCACATAAGTCATTCCCCAGATCTCAGGGGTTTCTATTTTATTTAAAGGGATACTTTCAGAAGAGAGGCTCCAAAGTTGACATACAGATTTTAAGAATCCTAACACAAACTATTCTTCTTCCTACCAAACAGTGTAGAATGATATAGACACAAAATTGTATTCTTCTTGAAATAATATAATTTAGAAAAATATTAATTATCCAAACCAGCTGATAACAGCATCCATATATTTAAAGCCCCAGATTGGAACATTTATCTAACAGTTTTGAGCATTATGTATATGAGAGACAGTTTCTTTGTTGCTGCTGTTGTGTGTGTGTATATGTTTTACCAACACATAGTTACATTTTCTAATTTATTATAGAAGGGCACAATATATGTTAACCATACTGGAACTAAAATAAAATTTTTAAAAATGTGAAAAAAGGAAGAGCACAACTAGGAAAAAAATATTTGTTGCAAAGGTGTCCACCTATTAAGATTTTAAAATTTGGAATATTTGTTTCTATGTACTTTTTTATTTCTTCTTTTACTTCCTGGTTGGCTTGTTCATTGTTCAGTAACATGTTATTTAACCTCCATGTACTTGTAAGTCTTTCCAGATTTTTTCTTGCAGTTTACTTCTAGTTTCATTGTGTTCTGGTCAGAGAAGATGCATGGTATCACCTCAATCTTGAATTTGTTGAGACTTGTTTTGCGATCTATCTGGAGAATTTTCTGTCTTGAAAAGAATGTGTATTATGCTGTTTTAGGATGGAATGCTCTGAAAATATCTGTTAAATCCATCTGTTCCAGTATGTTGTTCAAAGCTATTATTTCCTTCTTGATTTTCTGTTTAGCTGATATGTCCACTGATGTAAGTAGGGTGTTAAAGTCCCCTACTGGGGTGCCTGGGTGGCTCAGTAGGCTAAGGGTCTGACTTCAGCTTAGGTGATGATCTCAGGGTCCTGGGATCGAGTCTCACATTGGGGTCCTCAGTGGGGAGTCTGCTTATCCCTCTCCCTACCCCCCTCCTCCTGCTCATATTCTCTCTCATATAAATAAATAAATCTTTAAAAAATTAAGTCCTCTACTATTGTATTATTATTGATAAGTTCCTTTATGTTTGTTTTTAACTGTTTTATGTATTTGGGTCCTCCTGTGTTGGGTGCAAAAATATTTACAATTGTTATATCTTCTTGTTGGATTTTCCCTTTATTATTATATAATGTCCTTCTTTGCCTCTTGTTATAGTCTTTGTAATAAGTCTATTTTGTCTGATATAAGTATTGCTGCTCCAGCTTTCTTTTGACATCCATTTGCAAGATAGATGCTTCTCCATCCCCTCACTTGCAATCTGCAGGTATCTTTAGGTCTAAAATGAGTCACTCTGTAAGCAGCATATGGATGGGTCTTGATTTTTTACCCATTCTAACACCCCATGTCTTTTGATTGGAGCATTTAATCGATTTACATTCAAAGTAATTATCGATAGATATATATTCATTGTCATTTTATTATTTGTTTTGTGGTTGTTTCTGAAGATTTTCCCTGATCCTTTCTTGCCTTTCTTTCATGGTTTGCTGATATTCTCTAGAGATATATTTGGATTTCTTTCGCTTGGGAAAACTGGAAAGCAATATGCAAAAATAATGAAACTGGACCACTTTCTTACACCATACACAAAAATAAATTCAAAATGGATTAAAGACCCAAATGTGAGACCCGAAACCATAAAAATTCTAGAAGAGAACACAGGCAGTAACGTCTTTGCTCTTGGCTGTAGCAACTTCTTTCTAGATAGGTCTCCTGAGGCAACTGAAACAAAAGCAAAAATAAACTATTGGCACTACAACAAAATAAAAAGCTTCTGCACAGTGAAGGAAACAATCAACAAAAATAAAAGGCAACCTAAGGAATGGAAGAAGATATTGGCAAATGAGATATCCAATAAAGGGTTAGTATCTAAAATATATAAGGAACTTATAAAACTCAACACCCAAAAAACAAACAATCCAATTTAAAAATGGGCAGGAGACATGAGCAGACCATTTCTCCAAAGACGACATACAGATGGCCAACAGACACATGAAAAGATGTTCATTTTCACTTATCATCAGGGAAATACAAATCAAAACTACAACGGCATATCTCCTCACACCTGTCAGAATAACTAAAATCAACAACACAAGAAACAACAGGTGTTGGCAAGGATGAGGAGAAAAAGGAACCCTCATGCACTGTTGGTAGGAATGCAAACTGGTGCAGCCACTCTGGAGAACAGTATGGAGGTTCCTCAAAAGGTAAAAATAGATCTACCCTATGATCCAGTAATTGCACCACTGGGTATTTACCCAAAGAATACAAAAACACTATTTCCTTTTTTAAAATTTAAATTCAATAGCCAACATATAGTACATATTGTACATCATTAGTTTTTGATTTCGTGTTCAATGATTCATTAGCTGCATATAACACCCAGTGCTCATCACATCACATGCCCTTCTTAATGCCCATCACCCAGTTACCCCATCCCCCCCACCTCCCTTTCCACAGCCCTGTTTATTTCCTGGAGTCAAGAGTGTCTCATGGTGTGTCTCCCTCTCTGATTTTTTCCCATTTTCCCTCCCTTCCCCTATGATCCTCTGCGCTATTTTTTTTTTAAGATTTTATTTATTTATTTTGACAGAGATAGAGACAGCCAGCGAGAGAGGGAACACAAGCAGGGGGAGTGGGAGAGGAAGAAGCAGGCTCATAGCAGAGGAGCCTGACGTGGGGCTCGATCCCACAACGCCAGGATCACGCCCTGAGCCAAAGGCAGACGCTTAACCGCTGTGCCACCCAGGCACCCCATTCTGCGCTATTTCTTATATTCCACATAGGAGTGAAACTGTATGATAATTGTCTTTCTCTGATAGACTTCTTTCACTTAGCATAATATCTTCCAGTTCCATCCTATGTCAATAAAAACACTATTTCGAAGGGATACATGCACCCCTGTGTTTATAGCAACATTATTTACGATAGCCAAATTATGGGAGCAGGCCAAGTGCCCATCACTAGATGAAGAAGATGTGGTATACACACACACACACACACACACACAATGGAATAGTATTAATAGTATTCAGCCATTAAAAAAAATGCAATCTTGCCATCTGCAATGACATGGATGGAAGTAAAGAGTGTTATGCTAAGCGAAATAAGTCAGTCAGAGAAAGACAAATACCATATGATTTCATTCATATGTAGAATTTAAGAAAGAAACAGATGAACATAGGGGGGAAAAAGAGAAGCAAACCAGAAAACAGACTCTTCACTATAGAGAACAAACTGAGGGATGCTGAAGGGGATTGTTGGGGGAATAGGTTAAAAGGGTGATAGGTATTAAGGAGGGCACTTGTGATAAGCACTGGGTGTTGTATGTAAGTGATGAATCACTAAATTCTACTCCTGAAACTAATATTATACTGTACATTAACTAACTGGAATTTAAATAAAAGTTTGAAAAAAAAAGAAACAAAACAAACAATCAAAGGGAAAAAAAGAGAGAAATAGAGAGACAAATCAAGAAACAGAGTCTTAATTATAGAGAACAAACTGATGGATATAGAGGGGAGGTGGATGGGGGATGGGTGAAATAGGTGATGGGAATTAAGGAGGGCACTTGTGGTGAGCACTGGGTGATGGATGGAATTTTCAATCACTATGTTGTACACCTGAAACTAATATAACACTGAATGTTATCTACCTGGAATTTTAAAAAAGCTTTAAAAAATATAAATACATACATACATACATAAAATTTTGAATATTTAATACTGTCTTCAAGTTAAATAATGTCAAACTACATAAGACATAGATTTTATTTTTCTTTCTCATTTTCTTTCTCTCCTTTCTTTATCTCATAAACTAATTGTACTTTTTGCTTTTTGTTTTTTCATATAGTTCAGTGCTACCATTTAGCCATCTACGTATGGCTTCTGTGGAGCAAACAAATAGAATGTTTTCTTGGCTTTTGTGTCTGGCAGGAGCAGAACAAGAAAAAATTCCAGCACAAATATTTGATTGTCTAGGAGATACTTCCACAAAACAAAAATAGGAAACAGTAAAATAAAAACTTAGCTTTCAGGAACAGCTGTCTGGCAAACCCTCTTGCATTTGTAAAGTGGTCCCTGAAATGACAGTTCTGGGAGGAGCCATTCCCCTGTTTTGCATGGCTTAGCAAGTCAAAATGGAGTTTCCTTGCATACTTCTTTGGACCTCTCTAAATATCTAGTAGTCACATCCCAATCAATCTTCATTCTAATTGGCAGAGACTTTAGTATCCAGGCCATCAAGATAACCACATATCTCAGTTCTTAAGTATTCTTTTCACACTTGATAAACTGGGCTGTACAATATTTAGAGCAAAAGCCATCATGTTGAAATGGGTATGAGGGCTTTGTAGACTTATACTATTTTCCTCAAGTAAAGCAATTAATTTTATGGTTGAATCAATACCATGCCCATACATAAAAATAAGGGGAAAATTCAATTCTCAAAATCAGCATTTCTAAAACTTACCTGAAAATTATAAAGGATTAATTGAACACCAGCAGGTTAACAGGAACTATAATGCAACCTTGAATTTAGGTAAATACAGAAGGTGTTTGCTGTACATTTGCTTTCATGTGATGCAGAAGAGATATGTTTTCTACATCCCTTCATCAAAGTGGATGAATGGCAACCTGCTTGGGTGAGATTTGCTGCAGCTGGAATCTCAGGATGACTTGGCTGGTTACTGAAGCCAAAATAAACTTTTATTGTTATCCAAGACCTTGGTTTTTAGGGTTTATTAACTCAGTAGGAATTATGAGAAAAATGCAAATCTCTGATCTGAACATAAACCACTTTTGTTTTGAAAACAAATGCATTTCTCCTCCAATCTCTTATTCCCACTAACCTTTATTTTTTGGAAGTTTATTTCTTACACTTGCCTTTGAGATATTTGCTATCCTTTTATAAACTGGAATGTCTTCCCCCTAATACTGAAAACAAGACAAGGGTGCTTACTCTCAACAATTCGGCGTAACATTGTACTGAAAGTCCTAGACATTATAATAAGGCCAGGAGAGGAATTAAAAGACATGCAGACTGAAAGCATTAAGTAAAAGTGTTTCTGTATTCTTTTAAAAAAATGTTTCTATATTCTGAAGCAAGATTGTTTATAAAAGACAGCCAAAAAAACCTTCGGAAAGAAGTAAAAATGCTGGTGAGCTTGCTTCTATAATTTAAAATGTGTGTTGATGCCTGAAGAAACATATCAAATGGCATAGCATAGGAATTCCAATAATAGAACCAAGTACATGCAGAAATGTAGTGTATGATATAAGGGGGGTTCCCAAATCCCTGGGGAAAAGATGGACCCTTTTTATTACAGGCAGTTCTCACTTTGCATGGTATTACAGGAACAACAACAACAAAATGACTTGCAATCTGACATCATGTAAAGCAATCTTATTAGTAACTGTAATTGTTCTATGATCTTTTAACATTTTTGTCAAAGCACCAGAACTTCCTTTGATGTGGATTATAAATGTATAGGAAGATTTAAGAATAATAAAAATAATGTTTATTAGCATACTCTAAAACATTAGAAACATTGAGAATGAAAGTATCTTATTTCTTTACAAAAATTTATCAAGAGTAGTTTTAACAGTGTTTAGCTTCTTCTTATTGTCATATAATTTATGAAACAGAGATTGTGTCTTTTGTAGGCCTTGGATTATTGACCTACTCCTTTCTAAGCTTGGATCAGCTTCCAAAATTTTTTCCTCTGTCTTTCTATGTTATGAGATATCCCTGAAATTCTAATGTGATTTTTTTTTTCCACTTGCGGGCATGACTCCCTCAGAGACATCTTCATTTTTTCATCACAGCCCCGTTCCTCATTTATATAACCAAGAATGTTTGGCTGCTTATACGGTCTCTCAGAGAGCAGAAGTGTCACCACTCCCAGTCAGCTGTCTTTTCTATAATTCCATTTATGTTTGACTCAAACTTCCTTGCAGCGTTATCATTTTTATTTCTTTACCACACTTTTATCTTTGTTAAATAATTCTCTCCCCATTGTCTATTTTGGTAAAGTGCCATATGGATTTATCACTGGGAAATAAGAAGGTAACACAACTACACACTTTACTGTCTGTGCATAAACAGAATAACAGATGTACAGTGACCTCATTACCAACAGCCCTTGAAAGAAGGAGCATGATTTGTCACCGATCATGATGTACATCTGTTGTTTATGTAGTCATTTGCAAACTGAAGAGTTAGCAGCAAAGTTTGTACTGTATGTAATTATTCACAGCTAATATAATGTGATAAGTGAAATTTGAACTGTGTTATTGAGGAACAGTGTTATTTAACTGAACTGTGGTAACTGAAATCCATGCATATTTGAACCATGAAAACTGAGATTGCCTACAATTGCTGTTGGTCTAACTGGTTAGCCATTTAAGAAAAGATAAAATCATATTTGGACCTCACTTTCACATTGGGATGAATGTCACCATAGATCAGAGTCCTAAACATAATAAAATGAAAACCACACATAAACCAGAAGTATAGATTAATTCTTTTGTAACTTGAGTATAGAAATATTTTCTAATAATTACTCACTATATAGAATGAGAAATGATTATGAATTCTGACTAATTAAAAATTTTCTCATTGTGAAAAATAACAAAAAAAGAAAGCAAAATCAAAGGACAAATTAAAAATTTTTTAAAAGATGTTTCCATTTATATTACATATCACAAGTGTCTACAAATCAAAGGAGAAAAAGACCAGCACCTCTCTAAGAAAATGGGCAAAGAATATGAATAGAGCATTCAAGAAGAAATATTTTTTAAAAAATTGTCAGGCATATTATAAACCTCCCAGCTCCACATGTAATAAAAGAAATATGAATTTAAACTGTTCTGAAATACCACTTCTCATCCATCAAATTTGCAAAAATCCAAAAGTGGTAATATCTTATAAAACTGTAATTCTATATCACAACCAGGGTCCTAATACTGACATCATCAAGATACATGACATTTCCATCACCACAAAGATCTTACATGTTGTCTTTTTATAGATCCATCCCTTCTCCTTAAACCATGGGCAACCACTAATCTGCTCTATCTTATTCATTTGAAGAATGTTTTATGTATAGAGACAGGTCCAAGATGGCAGAGGAGTAGGAGACCTAAATTTCATCTGGTCCCAGGAATTCAGCTAGATAGCTATCAAACCATTCTGAACAACTATGAACTCAACAGGAGATTGAAGAAAAGAACAGCAGCAACTCTATGAACAGAAAAGCGACCACTTTCTGCAAGTCATATTCTATCCCTTCATTGTATTCAATCTTATTTTTTGTATATATGTAAGTTTTTCTTTCTTTAAAATTTTGGGATGCAGTTTCTTCTAACAGATCAAAATATACCCAAAATCTAGTGTACGGCTTTGTTCTATTCACCCACCTGATCACATTCTCTCTCTCTCTCTTTGTTTTTTTAACTTTTTCTTCTTCCTTTTTTCAACCAACTTATCTTATCAATTCCTTTTTAAAAATCCTTTTTAATTTTCATTTTTACAGTCATATTCCATCTCTTCATTGTATTTAACCTTATTTTTGTATATATATAAGTTTTTCTTTCTTTAAAATTTTGGGATGCAGTTTCTTCTAACAGACCAAAATGCACCCAAAATCTAGTGTATGGCTCTGTTCTATTCACCAGCCTGACCGTATTCTTTTTTTTTTTCTTTTCTCCTCCCCCTCCCCCACCATTTTGAATCTCTTCTGATTTGCTTAGTGTGTATTTCTCTGGGGCTGTCATTACCTTTTTGGCATTTTGTTCTCTTGTTCATCTATTCTCTGGAAAAAATGACAAAACGGAAAAACTCACCTCAAAAAAAAACAAAAAAAAAGAATGAGAGGCAGTATTGACTGCCAGGGACCTAACCAATACGGACATTAGTAAGATGTCAGAACTAGAGTTCAGAATAACGGTTATGAAGATACTAGCTGGGCTTGAAAAAAGCATAGAAGACACTAGAGAATCCCTTTCTGGAGAAATAAAATCTAACCAAGTTGAAATCAAAAAGGCTATTAATGAGGTGAAATAAAAAATGGAGACTCTAACTGCTAGGATAAATGAGGCAGAAGAGAGAATTAGTGATATAGAAGACCAAATGATGGAGAATAAAGAAGCTGAGAAAAAGAGAGATAAATAATTACTGGATCACGAGGGGGGAATTTGAGAGATAAGTGATACCATAAAGGGAAACAATATTAGAATAATTGGGATCCCAGAAGAAGAAGAAAGAGAGAGAGGGCAGAAGGTATACTGAAGCAAATTATAGTGGAGAACTTCCCTAATTTGGGGAAGGAAACAGGCATCAAAATCCAGGAGGCACAGAGAACCCCCCTCAACATCAATAAAAATACGTCAACAACTTGACATCTAATAGTGAAACTTACAAATCTCAGAGACAAAGAGAAAATCCTGAGAGCAGCTCGGGACAAGAGGTCTGTAACCTACAATGGTAGAAACATTAGATTGGCAGCATACCTATACACAGAGACCTGGCAGGCCAGAAAGGACTGGCAAAATATATTCAGGGCACTAAATGAGAAAAATATGAAGCCTAGAATATCTTATCCAGCTAGGAAGTCATTCAAAAATAGAAGGAGAGATAAAAAGCTTCCAGGACAAACAGAAACAAAAAGAACTTGCGATCACCAAACCAGCCCTACAAGAAATATTGAAAGGGGTCCTCTAAGCCAAGAGAGAGCCTAAAAGTAACCTAGACCAGAAAGGAACAGAGACAATATAGAGTAACAGTCACCCTACAGGCAATACAATGGCACTAAATTCATATCTTTCAATAGTTACCCTGAATGTAAATGGGTTAAACGCCCCAATCAAGAGACACAGGGTATCAGATTGGATAAAAAAAAAAAAAAGACCTATCGATATACTGTCTGCAATGATATACTGATATACTGTCATTTTAGACCCAAAGACTCCTCCAGATTTAAAGTGAGAAGGTGGAAAACAATTTACCATGCTAATGAACATCAAAAGAAAGCTGGGGTGGCAATCCTATATCAGACAAATTAGATTTTAAACCAAACACTATTATAAGAGATGAGGAAGGACACTATATCATACTTAAAGGGTCTATTCAACAAGAATATTTAACAATTGTAAATATTTATGCCCTTAAAATGGGAGCAGCCAATTATATAAGTCAGTTAATAACAAAATGAAAGAAATACATTGACAACAATACAATAATAGTAGGGGATATTAACATCCCCCTCACTGAAATGGACAGATCATTTAAGCAAAAGATCAACAAAGAAATAAGGGCTTTAAATGACACACTGGACCAGATGGACTTCACAGATATATTCAGAACATTCCATCCCAAAGCAACAGAATACATATTCTTCTCTAGTGCACATGGAATATTCTCCAGAATAAATCACATACTGGGTCACAAATCAGGTCTCAACTGGTACCAAAAATTGGGATCATTCCCTGCATATTTTCAGAGCACAATGCTTTGAAACTCCAACTCAACCACAAGAAGAAAGTTGGAAAGAACTCAGATACATGGAGGCTAAAGAACATCCTACTAAAGAATGAATGGGTTAACCAGGAAATTAAAGAAGAATTTAAGAAATTCATGGAAACAAATGAAAATTAAAACACAACTGATCAAAATCTTTGAGATGCAGCAAAGGCAGTCCTAAGAGGAAAGTATATAGTGATACAAGCCTTTCTCAAGAAAAAAGAAAGTTCTTAAATACACAACCTAACCCCACACCTAAAGGAGCTGGAGAAAGAACAGCAAATAAAGCCTAAACCCCACAGGAGAAGAGAAATAATAAAGATCAGAGCAGAAATCAATGAAATAGAAACCAAAAGAACAGTAGAACAGATCAATGAAACTAGGAGCTGGTTCTTTGAAAGAATTAATAAGATTGATAAACCCCTGGCCAGACTTATTAAAAAGAAAAGAGAAAGGACCCAAATAAATAAAATCATGAATGAAAGAGGAGAGATCAACACCAAAGAAATACAAACATTTATAAGAACATACTAAGAGCAACTATATGCCAACAAATGAGACAATCTGGAAGAGATGGATGCATTCCTAGAGACGTATAAACTACCAAAACCAGGAAGAAACAGAAATCTGAACAAACCCATAACCAGCAAGGAAGTTGAAGCAGTCATCAAAAATCTCCCAACAAACAAGAGCCCAGGGCCAGATGGCTTCCCAGGAGAATTCTACCCAACATTTAAAGAATTAATACCTATTCTTCTGAAACTGCTCCAAAAAATAGAAATGTAAGGAAAACTTCCAAACTCATTTTATGAGGCCAGGATTACCTTGATCCCACAACCATACAGAGACCCCACCAAAAAGGAGAATTATAGACCAATATCCCCGATGAACATGAATGGAAAAATTCTCACCAAAATACTAGCCAATAGGATCCAACAGTACATTAAAAGGATTATCCACCAAGACCAAGTGGGATTCATTCCTGGGGTGCAAGGTTGGTTCAACATCCACAAATCAATCAATGTGATACACTACATTAATAAAAGAAAGGACAAGAACCATATTATCATCTCCATAGATGCAGAAAAATCATTTGACAAAGTACAGCATCCTGTCCTGATTAAAACCCTCGACAGCATAGGGATAGAGGTTATATATCTCAATATCATAAAAGCCATCCACAAAAAACCCCACAGTGAATATTATTCTCAATGGGGAAAAACTGAGAGCATTTCCCCTAAGGTCAGGAATATGGCAGGGATGTCCACTATCACCACTGCTGTTCAACATAGTACTAGAAGTCCTAGCCTCAGGGATCAGACAACAAAAAGAAATAAAAAGCATTCCGATCGGCAAAGAAGAAGTCAAACTCTCACTCTTTGCAGATGATATGATAATTTATGTGGAAAACCCAAAAGACTCCACCCCAAAGCTGCTAGAACTCATACAGAAATTCAGTGAAGTGGCAGGATATTAAATCAATGCACAGAAATCAGTCGCATTTCTATACACCAAATAGGACAGAAGAAAGAGAAATTAAGGAGTCAATCCCATTTACAATTGCACCAAAAACCATAACATACCTAGGAATAAATTTAACCAAAGAGGCATGGGATCTGTACTCTGAAAAATATAGAATACTCATGAAAGAAATTGAAGAAGACACAAAGAAATGGAAAAATGTCCCATATTCATGGACTGGAAGAACAAATATTGTTAAAATGTCTATGCTGCCTAGAGCAATCTACACATTTGATGAAATCCCTACCAAAATACCATCAACTTTTTTCACAGAAATAGAACAAATAATCCTAAAATTTGTATGGAACAAGAAAAGACCCCAAATAGCCAGAGGAACATTGAAAAAGAAAACCAAAGCTGGTGGCATCACAATTCCAGACTTCAAGCTCTATTACAAGGCTGTAACCATCAAGACAATATGGTACTGGTACAAAAACAGACTCATTGATCAATGGAACAGAATAGAGAACTCAGAAATAGACCCTCAAGTAATCTTCGACAAAGCAGGAAAGAATATTCAATGGAGAAAAGGTAGCCTTTTCAACAAATGGTGTTGGAAAAATTGGACAGCCACATGCAGAAGAATGAAACTGGACCATTTCCTTCACCATACACAAAAATAGACCCAAAATGGATGAAAGACCGAAATGAGACAGAAATCTATCAATATCCTTGAGGAGAATACAGGTAGCAACCTCTTTGACCTCAGCCTCAGCAACTTCTTCCTAGACACATCACCAAAGGCAAGGGAAGCAAGGGCAAAAATAAACTATTGGGACTTCATCAAGATAAAAAGCTTTTGCCCAGCCAAGGAAACAGTCAACAAAACCAAAGACAACTTACAGAATGGGAGAAGATATTTGCAAATGACATATCAGATAAAGGGCTAGTATTCAAAATCTATAAAGAACTTATCAAACTCAACACCCAAGAAACAAATAATCCAATCAAGAAATGGGCAGAAGACGTGAATAGACATTTCTGCAAAGAAGACATCCAGATGGCCAACAGGCACATGAAAATATGCTCAACATCACTCGTCGTCAGGAAAATACAAATCAAAACCACAATGAGATACCACCTCACACCAGTCAGAATGGCTAAAATTCACAAGTCAGGAAATGACAGATGTTGGCGAGGATGCGGAGAAAGGGGAACCCTCTTATGCTGCTGCAAGCTGGTGTAGCCACTCTGGAAAACAGTATGGAGGTTCCTCAAAAAGTTGAAAATAGAGCTACCCTATGACCCAGCAATTGCACTACTGGGTATTTCCGCCAAAGAAGCAAATGTAGGAATCTGAAGGGGCACTTGAACCCCAATGTTGATAGCAGCAATGTCCACAATAGCTAAATTATGGAAAGAGCCCAGATGTCCATCGACATATAAATGGATAAAGAAGAGGTGGTATATATATACAATGGAATATTATGCAGCCATCAATAAAAATGAAATCTTCCCATGTGCAATGACGTGGATGGAACTAGAGGGTATTATGCTAAGCAAAATAAGTCAACCAAAGACAATTATGATATGATCTCACTGATATGTGGAATTTGAGAAACAAAAGAGAGGATCGTAGGGGAAGAGACGCAAAAATGAAACAAGATGAAACCAGAGAGGGAGACAAACCACAAGAGACTCTTAATCTCAGGAAACAAACTGAAGGTTGCTGGTGAGAAGGTGGGTGGGAGGGATGGGGTGGCTGGGTGATGGACACTGGAGAGGGTATATGCTGTGGTGAGCGCTGTGTATTGTGTAAGACTGATGAATCACAGACCTATATCCCTGAAACAAATAATACATCATATGTTAATAATAAAAAAAATTTTAAAAGAATGTTATATGTATAAAATCATGCTATATGTACCTTTTTTTCCCTGAAGATTCATCCAAGTTTTTGCATGTATCAACAGCTTTTCCCCTTTTAATTGCTGAGCAGTATTCCATTATCATGGATGTACCACAGTTTGTTTAACCATTCACCCATTGAAGGACATCTGGATGGTTTCTAGTATGGTTTCCAATTCTGGGGTATTATAAATAAAGCTATTATAAGCATTTATGTACAGATTTGTGTGTGTGTGAACAGAGATTTTCATTTTCTGAGATAAATGTGCAGGAGTGAATTTTCTGGGTCTTCTGAAAATTACATACTTAGCTTTTAAAGAAACTGTCAAACTATTTTGGCAGAGTGCCATTTGCTATCCAACCAGCAATGTATATAATCCACTCTGATAATTTGTCTTTTAACTCTTATATTTAGACTTTTAAAATGCCATGCATTTATTTACATATTAGGACTTAAGTCTGCCATTTAAATTTTTGTCTTCTGTTTGTTCTATTTTTTTCTGCTTTTTAATGCTTTTCTAAGAGTTACTTTAACATTTTTAAAAATTCCCTTTTGATTATAGTGTTTTTGAAATTATCTCTTTGTATGGCATTCTAGTGGTTGCTCTGGATATTATGTATTCATCATTTATCACAGTATACTGGTGTTATCATTTTATCAGTTTAATTGAAATATAGAAACCTTACCTTTTGTACTTTTACCTTCACCCATTTATAATATAATGATCTTAAAATTTTCTTTTACATACATTTATTTATTTATTAAAGATTTTATTTATTTATTTGACAGAGATAGAGACAGCCAGCGAGAGAGGGAACACAAGCAGGGAGAGTGGGAGAGGAAGAAGCAGGCTCATAGTGGAAGAGCCTGATGTGGGGCTCGATCCCAGAACGCCGGGATCACGCCCTAAATGAAGGCAGACGCTTAACCGCTATGCCACCCAGGCGCCCCTACATACATTTAGAATCACATCATATAATGTTATAATTGTGGTTCATGTCAAACATACTTTAAGAAATTCAAGAGAGGAAAAGCCTACTGCATTTACTCATATTGCTTATCATTTCTTTCATCCTTTCAGATTTTATAAGCTTCCTCCATTTATTATTCTCTTTCCTTTTAGATCACTTCCTTTAGCCATTAATTTAGGGTAGATTTACTTGGAACAAATTCTCTTACTTTAACTTCATCTAAAGATGTCCTTATTTCCCTTCCCTTCTGAAAGATATTTTCACTGGATACAGGATTATAAATTGCTTGTTCTTTTCTTTTAGCACTTGAAAAATGCTGTGCCACTTTCTTCTAGCTTTAATTTTCTGGTGAGAAATTTGCTGCCACTCAAACTGATTTTCTCCTATAGTAAATGTTTTTTTCTTGCTGCTTTCAACATTTTTTCTTTATCTAATTAGTTTTCAGAAGTATAATTATAATGTATCTTGGCATGGACTTCTTTGAGTTTATCTCGTTGTGAATATTCTCAGATTCTTAATTCTGTAGATTTAGTTCTCTTGCTGAATTTGGGAAATTTTCAGCCATTATTGCACCTAGTATTTTTTTAATCCTGACCTCTTTCTTCTCTCCTTCCTCCACTCTGATGACATGTTAGTTTTTCTTATAATCCCACAGGTCCCCAAGGCTCTGTTCACTTTTATTTTTTAATATTGTCTGTTGTTAAGACTGATTAATTTGTATTGTTTTGTCTTCCAGTTAACTGATTCTTTCTTTTGTCCCCACCCATTCTGCTGTTAAGCCCATCCATTTAATTTTTTACATCATTTTTTGAATTTTTTTTAGTTCTAAAATTTTTATTTGGGTCTTTTTTATGTTTTACAGGCTTTTCTTCCCCCTGAAATTTTCTATTTCTTACATTTGTTTCAAATGTGTTTGTAATTGCTTGTTGAAGCATCTTTGTCAGGGATCCTTTAAAATTTTTGTTAGATAAGTCAGACAAGTCTAACATTTCTGCCACGTTTGTGGATGAATAATCATGTTTAAAAAGATACTGATAGCTATTTTTCAGTAGTTGTAATATACCAGGAACAAGTCTAACACTTTATATGTATTGGTTTATTCCTAGAGCAGCTCTACAAAGTAGGTATTATTACCATTACCATTGTCCAGGTGAGAAGACGTCCCCTCTAACTCTCAATCTTTGACTTGGTGTTGTGGTCTAGGTTAGAAATAAAGAAGGTAACTACATAAATTTCCAAGAATGGAAAATAAGTGCATCATTTGTATTAAAATCTTACATTAAAAAAAAGTGTTTCATTGGAAGCAATGCTAAAAATCAATCAATAAATAACACATTAGTGAATATTGTGGTTCCTTTCCTAGCCTTCCCTCAAAAAAAGAAAAAAAAAAAGAAAAAGAAAAAAGAAAAAAAATCCCATTGTGGATTTGGATTGTAAAACAGATACATGCCTTTGGTTAGGTTGAAACCATTTTGAAAATCTATGGGAGAGCATTGATTGGCTAAAGTTAATCAGTAGAATGTCATATTTTTGCTAATTGGCTCAAGAAGGGATGTATGACTTATGTTAGCTCACTCATCTTAAAGTCCAGGACTTGTGCCTACAAGCTGAGGAAGGCAAATTCTTTTGTCTTCTGGGTGGTATTACCTGGAGCTGCAGGCTGTTAGCGAATTTAAGGAATAGGGACTGAGAATAAAGATAATAAAGAAGGTAATAGAAGAATAGAGAAGAGCCAAGAAAACAAGAGAGAAAGGAAACAAAAACTCTGATCAGACTCAGGTGAATCTAGCTCTACTTCTAGAATTTTTAGTCAATGAGCCTATAAATTATCTTTGTAGTTTAAAAAAATTGTTAAGTGATCCCAAATGGCCCTAAGAACATCTTTTATCTTAATGCTTTATTTAACAGACAATACCTCTACAAACTGCTTTTCAGTACCAGGAGGCATAAGCATAAGTAACTGCCAAGTCTTATAATATACCAGCTTGGCTGACAGAACTTCACTAAGAAAACATATGAGAAATTTATAATGTGCTATATCTTTTCTTTTTTGCATTAATTTTGTGAGTACCTGTGTCTTATATTTTAAATTTTCTGTATTTTTACAAAGATAAAAATTCAAATATGATGATATAATTAATAAGTTCTGTCCCAACCCTGATATACAAGCTTGCAGTTGCTTTACATAGAGGCAATCACTGTTATTAAAAAATATTTTATACATATAAAAGCATATATAAAATTATGTCTATTTTGTATGCTGTGTGAATGATGACCAGCTTTACATACCATTCTGCTTCTTGTTTTATTTAACAATATATTTTTCAGGCATTCCATGTTAGGTACTTATTGTACCTCATTTTATGGATGTTAGGTTTGTTTTCAGTATTTGGTGTTACAAAGAGTACTTCAGTAAATAGCCTTGTACATACTTCTTTGTAAATGCACTTATATGTATCCAGTATAAATTCCTAGAATTGATAACCATGGTATAAGTGCACTTTGAATTCTAATAGATATTGTAAAATTGCCCTCCAGAGATACTGTTCTTTTTCTATAAACTCTCCTCAATTCAATTATGCTGATATTTTAAAATCTGAAAGGTAAAGAGTACTGTTTTTTCAATTTGCACTTATTTATTATGAGTGATATTAAGTGTTGTTTTACATGTTTATAAAATATCTTTAACTGCTTTCTTGAGAACTTTCTATCTATGTTCATCTTTTGCTTATTGATTTATAAGATCTCTTCATACACTATAGGATGAGCCATTGGTTGGTGTATGCGTTTATGGTTGATAATGTGGACTGGTTTACTTACCTCGATTCCCCCCCATCTGCAGTATGCCTTCTTTTCTGCAACTATAGAAAATTAATAACTATGTTTCCAGGCTACCTTATAGCTGTGCTTCCCTGATAAATTGGTATTACAGTTAGTGCGTTTGATGAGATTTGGGTGAAGGCAGTAACAGTGAATCTGTGTTCATTTTCCTGACATCTTGACTGGCTTTTTGCTCTTAAGTACAATTTTGGCAATGGGAGTTTTATGCACAGCACTGGCTATTCCTCATCTTCTTGATGAAAAGAGGCTGTTTTGGTGGTGGAGGCACTAGGATTCCATATTCCCAGGACTGTTTCCTAATTCTGGTGCCTGAGTTACAGCTACAGTTGTGTGTTCTTGGTAGTTCCAAGTGGCAGTTTTGGAGGTAAAACTACTTCTGGTGGGACAATGCAACAGTGTTTTTGGGTAATTGCTGGAGATTCCAGCCTTTCGCTCATTCCTCCACCTTCTAATGGCATTGTAAACACATACTTTACTTCATCAAATTGCTTTCTTCTTAATATTCCTCAAATAGTGTCTGTTTCTTGCCCTGAATCCTGATTGAGACAATGCTGCACAATCTCTTTCCCAGTTTGTCATTTATCTTTTGACAGCTGACAGTAATTTTTGTCAAAGAAAAAAATTTAGATTATTGTGTAGTTAAACGTATAACTTTCAAAAATAACTTCTGGTGCTTGTGGCACACTTCTTCAAGTTTTTTCTAATACTTTTTAAAAGCTGCTTTATTGTAGTTTACATGCCAAAAATCTCTGTTTTATGTATATAATTCAATGACTTTTGATAAATTTACAGAGTTGTACAGCTATCCCTACAAACTAATTTTGGAACACTTCTATCACCTGAAAAAGAACCTTAAGCCTATTTGTAGACAATACTCCCTATAGTTTTGTCAATCACTACTCAACTTTCTATCTCCACAGATTTTCCTTGTCTGGATTTTTCACATAAATGGAATCATGCAATATGTGGGATTTTGTAGTTGGTTTCTTTTACTTAGTACAGTTTTTGAGGTTCCTCCATGTTGTAACAGGTATCCATTTTCTAGTACTTTTATTGTTTCATTTTTTAACATGTAAATCTTTGGATATCTTAGAACTCTGTGTGTGTGGGCGGGTATGTGTCGGGGGTAGGGAAGAGAAAGAGGAAAAAAGAGGGAAATAGGGGCACCTGGGTGGCTCAGTCAGTTAAGATCTGCCTTTGACTCAGGTCATGATCTCAGGGTCCTGGGATCGAGTCCTGCATTGGGCTCCCTGCTCAGCAGGTGGTCTGCTTCTCTTTCTCCCTCTGCCTCCTCTCCCCTGCCCATCCTCTATCTCTATTTCAAATAAATAAATACAATCTTTAAAAAGAGAGAGAAATAACTAGCTAGATGTCCTTATACCATTTATCAAATAATCTATCTTTTGACCACTGCTTTAATTTGCTGCCTTTTCTAATTGTTAATAGGATGTTACCTAAAATTCCACCTAGTCTCAGCTGAGACATCATAACCATAAATGGTACAGAACACATATCTCCATATTCAAATAAAGGCCACCTATGTTAGGCCATCTATGCAGGTCTTTGGAAGACTTGTTCTCAGACCAGCTCTGCAACCCTTAGCTCATCACCTATGTTGAGATCATAAGAGTAAGGTAATGACTGATCAAGGACTTTCTTGAACAAGGGTTTCTTTGAACAGAATTGTCAAAACTATTTGTGTTTCTAGTGCCCTCTTTGTGCAAGAGAGCCACTCATAAAGAGCAGAGTGTCAGCCAACAAGGGAAATGGAAACCTTACACCTATTTGGCTACTCGCTGTTACAGAATTTCATGGGCCTTTGTGCTGTGAGGAGAGCAGAATGAAGCATGGTGAGGTGGTTCTTAGGAGATTTTGACCTAAGTCTATGGAGAGTACGAGGAAAGGTAATGGTGCTTGACTCTTGCTTTGAACACATTACATGTGAGAAGCTGGCTGCAGCTGGTGGTGATGAGACAGTAGGAGACATAGTTATGGTAGGTGTTGCCTGCGTTACCTGAATTTGATGGGGCAAAGGTGCCGAGTTTTCTCATGAACCAAGCGAATGCCACAGAAGGTAGCTGGGCCAGAGCTCTTTTGAAAAACATCTATTTGTCAGGGTCAGGTGACCCAAATAGCAGCTATGTGGTGTACATAGTAGGATATAGGAGATGCGGGGGTTTGTGTGAGCTGGAGCCATTATCATGTTTCTGCGAATTATTGTTCTGACCTCATCTCCTACCACTTCCTTTTCCCCCCAGTTTGTTCTGGTTTCAAATGCATCAGGCAAACATCCAACCCAGGCTCTTTGCACTTGCTAGTTGCTGTGCCTGGAAAAAGCTTCCCCAGATACCCAAAGGGCTTATCTTTATGTTTTCTTCAAGTCTCTGCTTAAATATCCTTTTGTGGGGGGGCACCTGGGTAGCTCAGTGTGGCTCCCTGTTCAGTGGGGAGTCTGCTTCTCCCTCTGCCCTTCTACCCGACTTGTGTTGTGTCTATCGTGCTCTCTCTCTCAAATAAATAAATAAAATCTTTAAAAAAAATCTTTTTTTGGACCACATATTTAAAATCTTTCTATTTTAGCTCTCACTATCCTACTCACATCATTTATATTGCTCCACTATACTTATCACATTTAACCTTTTATATATTTTCTTATTTGTTTTGTTTAGTGTCTATCTCCCCAAAGTAGAATATAAATCCTAGGAGGGGAGAGATTTTGCCTGTTTTGTTCAGTGCTATGACCCAGAACTTAAGAATGTGCTTGGCTCATGATAGAGACTCAAAATATATTTATAAAATGCTGAATGAGTTAATTCAGGAGTGGAAGAAAAATTTGATGGAATGAGTTAAAGACAGAAATGGGATAAAAATAAATTTCCCTCCAACTTCGTCATTCTGATTACAGCTTGTTTAGTAAACCAATATAGAAACCAAAGTTCCATACACTTTTGAGGCTTTTTGAGGCTATTTGGACTCTAATATGTGCCATATAAGTAATTTTAACTGTTACAGTTCTATGATGTCAGTTGAGTTCTGATAGGCTGATTCTGTTTCATTACTTTTTTTCTGATATTTTGGCCACATTTTTAACTTTAAAATATATTTGAGAATCAACTTAACTTCTTCCCTACATATGATATTAGCATTTTCTATAGGTAGCCTCAAATATGATTAATTTGGGCAAAATAACAAATTCATAATACTGGATTTTATTACACAAAAGGATTATCTTTTTTGTGTCTCTCAGTAGCCATTTAAATATTTCTTCATATAAATTTTGTCCATTTTTTTTAGAGATTTTATTTTTTTATTTGACAGAAAGAGCACACAAGCAGGGGGAGCAGCAAAGGGAGAGAGAGAAACAGGCTCTCTGCTGAGCAGGGAGCCCAATGTGGGGCTTGATCCCAGGCCCCTGGGACCATGACCTGAGCTGAAGAAAGACACTTAACCGACTGAGCCACCCAGGCGCCCCAAATTTTGCCCATTTTTGCTACAGCTTATTTTTACATCTTTCATATATGGAAATCTTTGTATTACATTATATTTATTTAATGATTGCTAGTTAGAAAAGGTATGGATTTTTTAACAGCTTTACTGAAATATTACTTACATACCATAAAATTCACTCATTTAAGTACATAATTCAACAGCTTTTAGTACAGTCTCAAAATTGTGAAACCATCACCACAGCCTAATTTTAGAACTTTTTCATCACCCCAAAAAGATGCCCAATGCTCACGAACAGTCCCTCTCTTACCCTTTCTATTCCTAGTGTGTTGAGTGATTTGACCATGAGACAGTTTTACCAAATACTTTTTTCTGCATGATTTTTCTGCAGATTATTAGCATGCGGTTTCTGTCCTTTGTTGTATTAATGTGGTGTATTACATTAACTGATTTTCATATGTAAATCCCACTTGGTCATGGTGTATAACCCTTTATATGTGTTGAATTTGTTGATGATTTTTACATCAAGACTCACAAGAGATATTAGTTCATAGTTTTTCTTTTCATACTGACTTATCTGGTTTTGGTAACAGGGTAATACTGGCCTCATAGAATGAGTCGGTAAATTTTCCTTTCTCTCCCATTTTTTTGAATAGTTATGAAAGAATGGTATTAAATTCTTCTTTAACTGTTCAACAGAATTCACCAGTAAGGTCTTGCACACCCAGGCTTTTCTTTGGGTGAAGTTTTAAAGTTACCAATTCAATCCCTATAAATTATTTCACCATGATATTTTCAATTTGACTCAAAGTAATAGAGACATATAGATAGACACATGTCAAATAATATTTATATTTTACATACTATCTTGTTAAGGAAATGTCTAGATTGTATCAATTCTCTTGCATGTTCTTAGAAGCTAAATATATATTTTCTACCTCATTATCAACCTCAATGGCGTGGGCTAAGGTTACCAGCTGCTGAGATTCTGAGAAAGTAGATAATGAGAATTTTCATTTGAGGAGTTTGCAAATCCATGAAGGGAGATCAGATGTTGGCAAGCAAAAAGTAAAAAAGAAACAAAAAGAAAAAACAAATGTCCAAATCAACATAGATGCCAAAATGAAAACTGAATTAGAATTGGAATTATATGACTTCTAAAAATTATCTGCAAACTTATTTCTCCACTTGGGATTGTTTTTTAGATATTTAGGTATTATTTGAAGTATTAAAGAAATAAATTAGCACAATTTGTGAAGGGTAAAGGTATATTAAAGCATTTATGGAGTATTGATGATAACAGCAAAAAAAGATATAACTATTTTCTAGAGAAGAAATTTTACTCTTTGGACATAATAAGATAAAGACACACAGAAGAATTCAGTCCCTTCTTTATGAGCTGGAGTTGATTAGATGGATCGTGAGTCTCAAAAAGTTACATATAGCCATTTTGGCTCAATTTCTCACTTTATTTTGGATAGAAGGAATCTGCTTTCGCCAATCAATAAACTGTAATGTGTCATCTGAACTTAAATGAGAACTACCTCCTATTGCTAGTTCAATGTCCTGCTGTTGCCCTTGTTCTCCAGCTAGGACAACAACATGAACATTTGCTCTCAGACTGACATTCATACGGTACATTAATTGCTCAACTGGTTGTGAAGATACTCTTCTTCTTCCTCACACTGTTGCATCACCTCCTGGCCTATCATTTTACAGTTTGTGCAGAGGTCTAAACCCTTCTACTTTAGGTACATTAATTACTCTGTTGATACTTGAGTATTTGCATAAAACAGACCCCAAGTGGATTCATCTCAACTACAGATAGTATTGAGTGCATTTTAGTAAGTTAGCCCTTGCAATTAATCTAAAGCCTTCTCTTATAATTCAAGATTTGAGAATTCTACTTATTGTTAAAATACTGATATCTATTATTTATACTTGCTGGGCTAAAAGCATTTCTTTTCCTATGTCATTTAATCCTGTGAGTTGTGGGCCATTATTATCTACTTTTTACAGATGATGAAATTCAGGCTTACAGAAATGAATTCATTTCCCCAGGATCTTACAACTCTTTTTTTTTTAAAGATTTTATTTATTTATTGTACAGAGAGAGAGAGAGAGCACAAGCAGGAGGAGTGGCAGACAGAGGGAGAGGGAGGAGCAGGTGTCCCGCTGAGCAGGGAGCTGATGCAGGGAGCTGATGCAGGGCTTGGGTCACGACCTGAGCCGAAGGCAGATGCTTAATGGACTGAGCCACCCAGGTGCCCCGGATCTTATAGCTCTTATAAGGCAAAGGCAACATTCAAATCTAGAGTTCCTGAGCCTGTTCCTTTAATCTCTAAACTCAAATTCTTCCTAATCACCCCTTCTATTATTTCTTCATCAGTTGTTTCATGCTATGGATTAGAGGTTTCACTAGAAAGAGGGCAATGGGAAAAGGGAGAGGAAATTCAAATGAATTCCTCTTCCAATCATAGGAAAGAAATAACATTATAGTGACAAGCAAAATGTTCCAGGTTTTGATATTTTGTTTATTTTCAAGTAAATTTTCTCTTTTGCAAACCAGTAAAACTCGATCAGAATGTCCACCCATCCTATTAGTGTGGCTTCACTTCATTGGGGTGTAAATAAGTCAGATTTGCAATTGTTCCTTACTTATATCAAAGTCGTGGTGAGAAAGATTAAGCTTCATCTGTTAACATCTTCACTGACAGGCATTTAAAAGCAAAATACTGGGGGCGCCTGGGTGGCACAGCGGTTAAGCGTCTGCCTTCAGCTCAGGGCGTGATCCCGGCGTTATGGGATCGAGCCCCACATCAGGCTACTCTGCTATGAGCCTGCTTCTTCCTCTCCCACTCCCCCTGCTTGTATTCCCTCTCTCGCTGGCTGTCTCTATCTCTGTCAAATAAATAAATAAAATCTTTAAAAAAAAAAATAAAATAAAAAATAAAAGCAAAATACTGGAGGAAAGACATGGATACATGGTCATTTGTTCCCCTCCTCTTCCATGTTGCTCTATTATATACTTATTTTCCTTATTCATTTCCCTTCACATCCTATACTCATCCAATATTCTATTTCTTTGAAATCAGTGATAGAAGTGAAAGATTTTTTTCTCCTGGAAGCTAACAGAAGAAAGGTTATTTATTTCACTTGACAAATATTTATTGAGCATCTATAAAATTTTAGGCACTAGGGATATAGTAGTAAAAAAAAAAGGCAGTAAGGTTTTTATTCTTTTTTCTTTTTTTTCATTTTACTTATTTTTTTTAATTTAAATTCAATTAATTAACACATAATGTATTATTGATTTCAGAGGTGGAGGTCAGTGATTCATCAGTCTTATATAATACCCAATGCTCATTATATCATGTACCCTCCTTAATGCCCATCACCCAGTTACCCCAGTCCCCCCACCCTCCTCCCCTCTAGCAACCCTCAGTTTGTTTCCTATGATTAAAAGTCTTTTATGGTTTGTCTCCCTCTCTGCTTTTGTCTTGTTTTATTTTTTCCTCTCTTCCCCTATGATCCTCTGTTTTGTTTCTTAAATTCCACAGAGTGAGATTATATGATAACTGTCTTTCTCTGATTGACTTATTTCGCTTTAGTTCCATCCATGGAATGACTTCCTATCCAGTTTTCCTTCCCTTCCCCTATGATCCTCTGTGCTGTTTCTTAAATTCCACATGAGTGAAACCATATGATAACTGTTTTTCTCTGATTGACTAATTTCACTCAGCAGAATACCTTCCAGTTCTATCCATGTCCATGTAAATGGTAGGTATTCATTCTCAGAAAGGTCTTTATTCTTATGGAAATTACAGTCTAAAGACCATAAGGCAATCAAGTCTGAATGATCTGAGGTGGGTTTCTCTAGAGTTTACTTGTGAAACTGAACTTTAGGAAAGGTGTGACCAGATTTCATCTCTTTGGTAATCAAAGATTTCCAAGGGTTGAATTTATCACCATAGATTTCTGTGAGACAAGCTTGGGTTTCATAGCTTGGCTTAATAAATTATTCATTAATTAAAAAAAAAAAACCTGATGGAAGAAATTATGAAATTAGCAATTTTTTCCATTTAACATAACAACTGAATGTAGCACAATTTAATAAAAGCATTCTTTAACTTTATAACTAGGTGATATTCCTTATATTATGGGTGTTACTGTCCTGTTTATTGGCAGATATTGTAGCTTAGGAACACGATCTATCACATAATTTCATGGTGACATTTTACATGAACAGGGATAGCACCTGCTCTCCTCTAAAATTAGATGGTTCTGATGAATCTGTAGTAAACTAAAATTGTGATTCTGACTGATTCATATACGGGATGAGACATATGCAAAAATACTTGAGGCTTTTCAGGTATCATCCAAATGCTACTTATTATTATGAAAGACCCTGTCAAGGTCACACAAAGTGGAGAGCCAGAAGAAAATCCAGGTTTCAGTTTTGTAGACTCACGCCTTTTCTATTGCACAACCCTTACTTGTGAGTACCTGAGCCTGAAAGATGCATGAGGCACAAGGAATGTTTCCTTAGTTTTGTAACTTAATTTTAAAAACTGTTCATTTCCATTCTATAAGAGTGACTCAATTTGCCAATATGTAGACCCACTTAAGATTTTAAAATTAAAGAAAGTAAGTAATGGCTTTTAAAATATGTCTGTCATGTGGGCCAGACTTGAAATAGTTTAGGAAATGAAATGCCAAAAATACTACATTTTCCAATAATGAATCACTAGCCATTTGTCTGCGTGCTAAAACTTGGCTTTTAAGGAAAAAAATTTTAAAACTCTAATTACAGCTTACAGAAGCAAAAAGGTCAAAAAGTGATGTTTAGCAGCTTAATGGGATTTTTTATTGAAGTGATATAGCATTATGAGGAGGTTGTTTTTCCTTCTATCAAAAGGCTACACACAAACCAATACCGCCAGTTAAAGATTGTGAATGTGTCATACTAACATGCTACTCAAATCAATTGTCAAGCCCTTGAGCACCTAAATTACACACAAAAGGCTGAAAGACAGATTTTCTAGGTGAGTAAATATATGAAATGTGGGGAATGCATGAAAATCTCTCTTGAAACTGAGAAGTGAAAATACTACAAACCATTTGTTTCAACGAATGTACATTTAGTGATGCAAAATCACTGCTTAGTTATAATGAAATTGAAAGCAGAACTGATTTCTTCATTTCATTGCTTGTATAAGTCAACTCTGCAAAATATTTCTTTAGTACAAGTCAGTAAAAGTCACAATTCCTTTTACAGACTTTTTCTTTCACTTGTTATAACTTATTCTTTTACTTGTTGCATTTGTATACTACTCTTATACAATAAACATGTTACAACTTTGTCACTGTTCCTAAGCTAAGATGGAAAGTGATATGACCACAGTCCTCTAGGAAGTAATCTTAAATACTGGTTCAACCCAAGTGGGAGTTATAGTTTATGTAAGTCATGGTGTCGGTATTAATATTTTTTAAGTATCATTTTGGAGTCTAGAAGACCTACTTGTTTCTCCCATATTATTATAAACTTTGAACATATTAGGTTACCTTTTCTAATTTCCAAAGGTATCCTGTATTAGAATAAGAAATACCAACCACTGTGAAAAGCAACTACCAAATCTCAGTGACTTGAGAAAAATTTCTTTCTCACACTGCTATTAGCTACAAGTTAGCTAGTTCTCTTTCAAGAATGTCTCGGGAACCTAGG
Source organism: Ailuropoda melanoleuca (assembly GCF_002007445.2). Classification (NCBI taxonomy): domain Eukaryota; kingdom Metazoa; phylum Chordata; class Mammalia; order Carnivora; family Ursidae; genus Ailuropoda; species Ailuropoda melanoleuca. Next base: position 143,733,460 of record NC_048218.1, on the reverse strand, counting down.
CTCCTTCCATCATATAACATGGCATCTTAAAAACATGGCCTCCATGGTAACCACAGAAGGAAGAGTGTGGGCAAGCACATAGGAGATTTTTAGGGCAGGCTTCAAAATGAATACATTAATTATACCTATAACTCATTAGCCAGAATCCAGTCATGTGGACATAATCTAACCTCAAGGGAGACTCAGAAATATAGTCTTCTTCTGTGTTCGGGGGGTGGGGGGGGAAGGAGGATTCTGTCACAATCCCTAAACAAAAAATCTGCAACTCCTAAACTTTTCAGACTGTCATCAGAACCCTTCAAACCTGGTTATTGGTGGTAGGAGGAGGAGATGTTTGGGATAGATAAGTGTACCAAGTAGGGCATATAAAGATGTTTGATAAATAAGAGCTGTCAATCCCTGCCTGGCATCCCTCCCAAAAGTCCCCGTGGACTGACTTTAGAACAATTTGATCCAGTCCATAGAGAGCAAAGACTTTCCAAATTTTCTAACTATCCTGGTTTCTACTTCCTGAAGAGAACTGATGGATTTAGTGGATGAAACAGGAAAAAAGAAACAAACTATGCCCAGAATTTAAACTGTTAGAAATAAATGCTTTTTTGTGAGATTCAGACGCACACAATTCTGAATCACTCTTATTTAGCCGCATATTTAAATAAACTTGCAAACCACTGTATGGTCATATTGAGTCCTGCTAGGAATCTAGTGAGCTGATAAACTGATACCTCAAAGAAAGGAAAAATGAAAATTGAATTAGAAATAAAAATTAACAAAAACTGAGGGCATACCAAAAATAAATTTTCATCTTATCAGTTCCTTTCAAAGACTCCAATGATAGGTATTGTTATGAATGGAAGAAGTGATTTTCTTTTCAAAGTTTTCCATTCAGTAAGATGACAAAGGTATCTGAAATTACAGATCTGAACTCACTGAAGAATCAATGCTTTTCCTGCTGGCAACTTAGCAGCTTTTGTAATTGATGTGACAGTTTCATTTCCCCACTGCCACAGATAATCGGCATGTTACTCCATCTCTCAAACAAATCTAAAAAAATTCTTTTTTCAGTTTTACATTTTAGGAGATATTAACGTTCTCCAAACAAAATATGGTGGCAATGACAGACAATAGATTCAAGGCTTTGACAACATCCTGCTTTAGATGAGACAAAACAAAAAGTTGTCAGTGTGACTTCATCAACATATTTAATAATTGCCTCAACAGGACAACTGTTTATATAAAAATCTTTCTCTGAGGGCTCTTTACAAAGGATTCTCCTTAGCAGAGGGTCAGGTGGACACGAAGGTATACATGTGCTCATACCTTGACCATCACCATTCCAGAATTATTTTTTCTTACTTCAAGAATAAACAAGTCCTTTAACAGCAATAGGAGATCACTCACACCTTGTCCTGTCTTACCTCATCTTATTTTACCCTTTTTTCACCACATACCTTGAACTTAAGCCCCATTGAATGCACTGCTTCAGAAATGCACAATAAGCTTTCACATTTCCAGGTCTTTTTGCACTAGCTATTCTCTTAGCCTGGAATATACTGTATTGGTCAGAATTAGTAATGCTGTAGTGACAAATGACTCTTCACTTATCATAAAAATTTATTTTCACTCATGTAATAGGGATTGCTGAGGCTCATCTCATCAGAGTCACTCCATCACAAGACTAATTGAAGCTTATTCTCCAATTGCGCTTCCATGATCAGAAATGAGAAAGGACTATGGAAAATTATGCATTGGCTCTTAAATCTTTTGCTTGAAAGTGTCAATCACTCATTCTATTCACATTTTACTGGCCAAAGAAAAGCACATGACTATTTCTAAGTTGAAAGGGGATTAGACATGTAATCCTATCATGGAAGAATGAAAGTGAGGTAATTTTGTTGAGCAGTGCTAATGACTACTACATGAACCTTTCCAGTAGGTGAAGTCTTACTCACTTTTCAAGATGTCATCTCCTCTGAGAAGCCTTCCATGACATCTCCAGGTAATTACTTGCTTTTTTATCTTTACTGTCCAAATATTTTGTACGGACTTTCTTGAAATACTTACCATATTATAATAATCTATTACCATGTGTATATTACACAGAATTATACTGTATTACACTGAAAATTCCTTACATTTTTCTGCCAAGTGCAGCACATGGTATAGTTGTAGCACATGCTGGGTACTTGCCAATGCTCCTTGTTGAAGGTTTATTTTTCCATTTTCCTCATTAGACTATAAGCTCACTGAGGACATAGACTGTCTTTTTGTACAAACCTAACCCTAGTGTCTTGTAACGGTACTTGGCACCTGTGGATGCCCACTATATGTTGGATGAATTTATTAATTGATTAATTATTTTTGTGATTGTACCATATTGCATTATTATGATAGGCTAGGTTATGCTGTAGTAACAAAAGAGCTCCAAAATTTTCTGTAAGTTCAGCAAAAGTTTATGAATTGCTCATGGTATATATTTTACATGGGTGGGAAAGGAGCTCTGTTTCATGTACTAAATTAGGGACCTAGGCTGATCTAAGGTTCTGTCTTACAGGTGAATCATCTGTAACTCAAAGCCTTTTCAGTTACCCTGTCAGATGAGTAAGAAACCAGACAACTTTTCTTTTTTAAGATTTATTTATTTGAGAGAGAGAGAGAGAGAGAGAGAGAGCAGGGGGCAAAGGGAGAGAGAGAATCTCCATCAGACTCCTGACCAAGCACAGAACCAGACACAGGGCTTGATCCCGGGACCTGAGATCATGACCTGAGCTGAAATCAAGAGTCATATGCTCAACCAACTAAGCCACCCAGGTGCCCCGATACATGGCTCTTTAACTCTTCAGCCTAGAAACAACCTATCACACTTTAACTCGTATTTTATTTTCATTGGCTGGAACTAATCATATGGGTCCATAACTGTGGAGGGCTGGGAAATATGGAGGAACAAATGGGATACTTGGTGAGCGTTACTGTTTCTGTCACATGGTTGAAGACAATATTTTCATAATGGAAAATACAATGTTCAAACATGGGAAATATAATGTTGGTAAATAATATAATCACATTTCTCTACCACTTTCCAAGTGAGAAGATGCCTGAATTCAATAGCTGGTATAAAATGCCTGTAGAGTTGAGAAAGAGAAGAATCACATTGCTGTGTCTGGGAAACAATTCTTTCACAGACATTCAAATGACTTTCAAATTAAAATGAATCTGCCTTTCCAACTTCCTGTTTAATATCTATAACAATAAAAACTACACAATGGCACTTAGTGGCTAAGAATAATATTTAGCTATATGTTAGAGATTGGAAGAAATTTGTAACACTAAAAAAATCAACAGGCTTTGGCAGAGAAGTACTAGTCTTTGTAAGCCTTGGTCTTTGTCAGCAGAGGGGTCTGGGAGGGAATACTTGCTCAACTTTCACATATATCCCCAGCTCAAGGACGATGAGATTTCACTAACCAGAAGTTTTTTCATTATTTTATAGGTATTATTTCATTAGGTGGTCATAATTATGTCCTACTTTCCCTCTCTATTTTCTTTACGGTTACAAGTCTTTTTGTTATGGTTACTAGTCTTAAACTCAGCTAACCCATAAACAGACAGGCAGGAGCCTTGTTTTCAGATGTCCTCTTGAGAATGTGTCATTTATGTGTGTTCTGGATAAAGTAGTAGAGATTGCCTCAGATACTCTCTTCTGTACAAAATACAGGTTGGCAGCAAAGATGCAAATTTTATCACACTGCATTGGAGTTTTATTAGTTGGATAGCTAGTAAGTGTGCAAAAGTGGTTAGTATGTTGTATTCTTAAACCGGCTCCTTAGCTATCAGGATCAGAGAAAGATAACTCTACTGCAGTGAAGTGGACTGTGGGGGCTGATTCAATTAACATACCCACTGTGGTTGTAGATAATTCTGGCTAGAACATTTCACACTCAAGGATAAGCAAGAACAAAGCAAAATAAATGAGAACTATAAAAAAAATGTACTTCAAGATATTTTAAAGCAATCTGAACGTAGAATATTCCTACATTTTGTTTTCTTCCCCAATCCCTATTTTGATAGCAACATTTCTATTCTCTAAGGTATTTTTTGAAAGCTTTTTTGAGACTTCCCAAAGCTTTCATTTTGTTTTTTATAGAAACAATTCTCATTCATCCCACATTCAAGCCTCATGGGTTTACTTACTTGATTATATGATTACTATATAGCAAGTGCTTAAGCTATCTATTGCTGTCTAACAAAAAACTTAGAGGCTTAACACAACAATTCGATTTTTTAAAAAATAATTTTGCATTCTGAACAGGGCTCAGGTGGGTGGTTCTTCCACCTTATGTGGTATTTTCTAGGACTGGCAGTCTAATGCCGCAGCCAGGATTGCTGAAATGGCTAGAGGGTGACTAGGCATCTCTCTCCATGTGGCTTCTCCACAGGGCTATCTTGGGTTTCCTTTATTTTTTTTTTTTTAAGGTTTTATTTATTTATCTTGGGTTTCCTTATGGCGTGGTGGAGTAATCAGACTTCTTGTGGGGTGGCTGGTTTTAAAGAGAGAGGAAGCAGGGGCTGCTAGTTCCCTTAAAAAGCGCAAACCTGGAACTACCACAGCAACACATCTGCCACATTTTATTGGTCAAAGTAAGTCAGAGAGCCAGCCCAGATTCAAGGGGAGCAGAAATAGACTCCACTTCTGGGAGTGAGGAGCCACATGTTCATGCAGGGAGGGGAAAAATGATGACAGCTAACTTTGGAAACTACCATGGCAAAGAAAACTGGCATAAACAGATTTAGAGGCAAAAACACCTGACTCTTGGTAAGCATCCAGTTTACCTAGTGTGAACAGATGTGTTTATACTTAGGGGAGAATAACCTACTAGCCATAAATTCAGAGTGCAGTAAGATCAATCTGATCATTTTACAGAGGCATTAGTTAATCCAATGATATGGCTGGGTGAAATTTGGTTAAAAGAATCCAAGTCTGGGCACTCCTTATTTGAGAATATTGACAAAGTTGATACCCAGCTTTCCAGGTCAATTTAAAAAAAAATGTGATGCTCCCACATAAAAGAGACACTGAGAGCCCAGACTGATTTCTCAGCTTAATAAATGCATGACTTTATATTAATAATCAGTGTTTCATCTAATGGAATCAAACAGGCAACCCTAGGGTTATGGATAAAAGAAAGAAATAAAAAACCTCGCTATCAACATGAAACTTTGTCAGAAAAACTCTTTTAGTGTCTACGAAGTGTTGGATCATTTCTGTATGAATGAGTGGTCCAAGGAGCTTTTTGATGGTATGTGTAGCTCACCATGACTCTGAATAAAATTTGTATCTAATGCTTCTCCCTCTAAATTGACCCTTAATTTTGTCCTCCAGGCTTAGCTGTGGTCTGCTAATTTAACCAATTTTGTTCTACCTCTGGCTTATTCTGGTCCACGTTGTTCAAAAGAATCCAGCATGGAAATTATAATCTGTGAAACTTGGAGGAAGATATATGACTGTATACCTTACTGAATGTGTATCATTTAACTTTGATAAATATTGCAACAAGAGGACACTGAAGACAGATCTATTTTTTAATGTTCTGCTAATGAAAATTACCTGTGGTAAGAAATTGCTACTCCCAAATTTTATTCTAATTAAGGTATACTATAAAGTTACTCAAGTCCAAATAAAAACCACTTTCAGTAATGTTGTATACAAATTTATATTAGAGTTGATCTCCACTGATTGTGTCAAGGATTGGTTTTGAGTTTTTAAAGGAATCTAGCAATGACTATTTGATTTGCTCTCCCCACCTCCCCAAAGAGAGCCATATGTCAATCACAACTATTAACTTTGTCCTTCTTAAATAAGGTATTCAGGAAAATAATTTTAGACTTCTCTTTTAATTTCTGGTTCACTTCAGTTTAACCAAAAATTACTTAGCCTCTATATGAACCATTTGTACTATGGATAGGGGAGGCCAAAGGCACATTAGATATGACTCCTGTCTTCGAATTTCCAGGCAACAGCTGCAGAAAAGATACTGTTTAAAACTATAGTAAATCATAATGCCTAATTGTATTATAATAGACACACACATTTTGATTGATAGATTAGAAGTATGTTCAGGTTTTCAGGAAACAAAATGGAAAGGTTCCTATTGCACACTGGGCTTCCTGAAGGAAATATTGGCAGAGATGAAGGACTAAAAGACAGGTGAAGCAAGGTGGGAAGTGCACACAAGATAGTGCTCTTTGAATTGTGGAATTCCTTAGGGTTACTGGAAGCATTTTGGCATTATTAGAGTTTAAAGGGTTAGGTGGTAAGTGGTGAAAGGGGGTAAAGCCATAGAATTCATCTATTTACTAAAAAGATTTGATTTACTTTGTAGGAAATGGCTGAAAGCTGAAAGCTTAGGAATGACATTCTTATATATATTATTCATGCTCAGTGATTAAAATATTTAGGAGAGTAGAGTTGGGAATGATAGCAAGGATTTTCTTAGGATGCTAATGAATAAATTCCAGGTGAGAAAAGATAAAAGTGCGAGCAAGTCCTATTCATCAGGGAATTTAAAGAACTGGGGAAATCACATTCCATTTCTACCAATACAGAAATGCATGTCTCTTGCTAACTAACCACAGGGATGCACTGGTTCATGTGAGAAACAAAGTTGGTTCTTGTTGACACAGAGCAGCTGAATCTGTTCCAGCAACAGGGGCTAGCACTGAGGACCTACAATGACTTAGGAACTCATCATAGTCCTGGGGTGATTTCAACTAAACTTACTCTTTCTTGAGGGATTACAGGACCAAAACTTGCCCAAACTCATAATGGATTTTACAAAATGTGACTTAAGCATCATTTGAGAACAAGACTGCTTATTTATGTCTAGGGGAAAGTTCCAGAATTCTGAGGAACTAGTTGTGCCATATATGGGATGTATTTATCACTCCCACCTGAGAGTGTTTATTTTATTTCCCAAAGTACCATCTCATAGAACAGAAAGAATAAAAATGATTAAACCATTATTTGAGGGGCGCCTGGGTGGCTCAGTTGGTTAAGTGTCTACCTTCTGCTCAGGTCATGAACCCAGGGTCCTGGGATCAAACCCTGAGTCAGGCTCCTTGCTCAGTGGGGAGTCTGCTTCTCCCTCTCCCTCATCCTTCCTCACCCCCCACTTCTGCTCTCTTTCTCTCTCTCTCAAATAAATAAATAAAATCTTAAAACAAACAAAACAAAACAAAAAAAACCCATTATTTGAGTACTGGACTGGTACTAAATAGAAGCACTTAGCATCTGAAACACGTTGTAATGACACTATAATTGTGAGTCTAAAAATAATTTTTTCCTTTGAAACATTAATATTAACTCAGTTACAGAAACAACATATGGATCAAAAATTCGCAGTACAATTTACCATCACACAAATCCATCCTCCTTCAAATGGAAGGTATTGATACAGGAAAAATACCTGCCAGTATATTTTGAATTGCTCAAGGTTCCACAGAGAAGATACAATAGAGAGGGAAAAAGCCACTTTTTAGAATTTAGTTCAACAAACATTCACTGAAGTCCAGTGCTAGAACTGTAAGAACTAAAGTGTATGCATGAATCCTATTTTGCTGAGGAAGACGACAGGGAATTATATTGCCATGATAAAGTACAGTAAGTACTGTGAAAATCACGCCCCCATCCCCCACACACAAAGAAACAAGTCAAGGTAATGCCCTCTGTTTGTTACCACATACTAACAGAGGGGGTTCACAGACAGTGATGTCATTACATCTCCTTTGATCTCAGAAATGTACCTTCTAGGAATTAGCAGGAGGTGTGCAATTAACTACAAAAAGCAACGCCTTTGTAATAGGTAAATCGTATTTCTTTGAAGTTAAATGTTATTTGGAAGCTCATCACCGAGACTTTTTGCAGGGTTTCAGGGTGAGAATCTAAATAATTTTTACCTTAGGATTCAGATAGTTCTGCCCTTATATGAGCTGTGGTTTGATGGACAAGTCTATCAGGAATCTAAGGAAAGAGAGGCACCAGGAGAAACAAATTTGGTCAATGACAGTGCTTTCCATCCAAGAGAGGAATGCTTTTAAGACATCTGGGAATGTTATCTGAGCTAGATATCTAGAACATTAATAGATGGAATAACAATGGCAGGGATTCAATTGTTAGATTCTTCAGGAATCAAAGTAGAGATGGAATTTTACACTGCATTATTTTGAAAAGGGTCTCCTTGAGAGGAGTAAATTGACAACAAAATATAATTCAGCTTTCTACCACTCGTGATAAGCTTTGTCCCTTAAAAAAAATTGTTACGCTGTGAGAGTTTTCATGTGACCCGCCCATTTAAGGAACATATCTCATATAGCTTTTGAACTTGAAAGTTGATTACAGACTGAACAATCAGAGTGATAAGGACTTTTAAACAAATTCCACTTAGGGTTATAGTCAATTAGAACTCATCTCCTGGACATAATTTTAGATTAATTTAGGAGGAAATGAAGTACTACTTTGGAGTGAGATCTGATTATTTCTTTTTCTTCAGATCTTAAAAAAAAAATTCAAAATGTTTCAGGATATCAAGTATGATAAATGAATCACTTAGAATACCTCAATCTGGACTTTTAGTATGTGTTAGTGATAGAATTATTCCAGACAAAGTGTTTGAACAACAGTTTGCGAATCACTGGAATTAAGTGCTATTAGAATTAAATGTGTCTAACGGATTTTTTTCAACATTCACTGAAACAACCTTTAGACTATGAAGTCAAGTTTTGAAGGTCAGAAAGATGAAAGAACCAAAAAGTACTTTAAAAGAGAAACTCATTTATCTCCAAATAGAGATCTCCTATCTCTATCCCTAGCAGGACAGTGTGCTTTGCTAAGAAACACATAAGTCTTTAGAAATAACTGGGCTTGAACCTTGGCTCTTTCGCTGCCTGAATTTGAGCAAAGGTATTATCTTTTCTGAACCTCCGTTCCCTTGCCTGTAAAATGTAGATAATAGTGTCTTTCTCAGAGGAGGCATTTAAATATCAAATAAGATAAACTGTAAGAAAGTAGTTTTTAAAGTCTGAAACTCCAGAACATTCATATATTTATTTAGCCAATGTTTGCACAGGCCCCCCCCACCCAACCATGCCATAAGCAGTATCAGGTGCTACGCATGCTTCTCCATATGGAATACAGTGGTGAATGTTGATTATGTAAGCTATTACCTTTTAAAGTTGACTTGTTAAAACTGTACAATATCAGAAAAATAAAAGGCTTGCTTTTCAGGGGAGTTGTCATTTTAAAGCTCTCATCCTTTTGTTTCCCTTTGGAAAGTATTCTAAATGCCCAGGTGTCCTCTGGGGTGATCTAGTGATCCACTATCTTCCACAGCATGTCATCTAAACTCCCCTCATCTCATACAGTCTATAATTGTCATTGGCAATTCACTCCACTATGAACGGTTGGTTATATCCAGAAATTCCTTGGTGATAGAGTCTGACTCTATTTTTGATGTTTGACTGCTGAGAGCTTTTACAACTTCACCTCTCCTCTTTCCTTTCTGCCCCACATCTTGGCATGCTGATTAAGAAAGCCTAGGTGCTTCTTTCTTTGAAAGGAAGGTCAAGCCACAAAAGCCCCTTCCCACCATCCCTTAATCATCACAAAAACCCAAACCAGTCTCTTTTCTCTGCCCTCTCAAGCCATGTTTGGAAGTCCACTCTCCTCTCCCCTGAAAGCCTCATTACATAAACAATAAACCTTTTTCATACCCTCTTGGTCTGTGCCTGGAGTCTGCAGACTTGACATCCAAAACAAATTTTGGTGGAGGTCCATTCTGTTTGTATGATTCTTGTCTCTGCAGAATGCTACAGCTGACTCTGAGAGTGGAATCCCTAGACAATGACCACTATCACTGGGGGTCTTTCTTCTCTTTCTCTGGCTTACTAACAGATTCTGCTGTCTGACAGCAAGCACGTACTTTGAGCTGCTGCCTGCTGGTTAGCCTGCATTTTGAGGTGTGCTGCTTTGTGCTCTATCTTCTAAGTTCTACTGAGCCTCTGTTACAGGTTTAACCAACCTAAGTTAGAAGTTTAAATAATTAATTGGCTGTTAGGGAAAGAAGTATATAATTTAGGCCCTTATTAAAGCAGCCCTGAGTCATGTGTCTCAGCCCGGACCCATCTGTATGTCTTAGATTAAATTAGGTGTCCTGATTCCCGCAAAAACTGTGACTGACACTAGGTTCAGAGAATGACTCTTGCCTTGTGACCAACTGTGACCTGGTGTGTTTCATTCAGGTGTATGCCCTCATTCACAGAGAGTTCAAGGGGAAGATTACATCCTGTGTAATATACATGGGCACATTGGGTGGTAACTCAATGGAAGAAGAACAGTTATTTATCCTGAATAGCAGTCATTACTTGAAAGTGTGAACTGCTGAATTCTACCCTATTAAAGACAGAGGGCTCACTGGGACACTATAAAATGCCTTTGCTGGTGTTGCTGCTGTTGTACTTTTATCTCTGTTGCCAAAAAAGATACTTATCATCAGAGATATAGGGAAAAACACCCATGGCATTCCTATAGCACAATCAAGGATTAAATCAACCATTGCAAAGGTGAGGTCCCTAACCCTGATGATACTGATTTGAGGCTCTCTGGAGGAAGAAGCACATAATATATATGAGCAGAGTAGAGAGGAACCCACTGAAGTATATCCAGTAACCACACACACACACACACGCACGCACGCACACAAAGCAAGCAAGAAAGCAGGAAGAAAGAAAGAAAGGAAAGAGGGAGGGAGAGAGGAAGGAAACAAACAAAATAAATAAATAAATGAAAAAAGAGGTCCATAATTTGATCCAACTGGAAATCCAAAAGTTACTATAGTAATGTACAGAGAAAAGGAAAAAAAAAAAAAGGTGCTGATTAGTTTTGGGGCCTCTACGGTATAGGTTCTTAATTAACTTTCATATCAATGCACCAATTGGCAAAACTTTATGGCCTTAATCAACATGGGGGCTCAAATTACAGTTACACTGGGAAATCCCACTAAATTCAAACAAAGTACCCCCCCCATAATTTAGGGGAGTTACTGAACATAAAGAACACATGCCTCATCTTAGCTATCGAAACTACTGTCTTGCCTAAATCCCTCATATTCACAGCACCTATTCCCCAAAAATGTCCTATGAAATGAGCATAATTGCCCTGACCTAATGAAAAGTAAATTAAAAATTAAATTAAGTCTGCACTTACAAATTAGCTTGACAAAACAGGACTACATGGACCATCTCTCTAGTTAAAATATTTAATAAAGCTTAAATTAGAATTGGGGCCTTCAAGGACTGAACTATACTGTAAAAGTCCTTTTTAGAGAAGAGGTAATTATTCCCACTTCTCCATTTAACAGTCTAATCTGCCCTCTTCTTACATCTGTAAAGAATAAATGGGACCACACAGTAAATAACTGCAAACTTGACACCTTGGTCTCATGTATTTAGGTTTCCATATCAATATTCTTGATATTTCCGACTTCATACAAACATATTTTCCTACTGTAGATTACAACAAAATTCCCTGGAATCTGTTCAGATTTTGTACAATATGCATTCCCATTAGTCTCTCCAAAGACTTGTTTGTCATAGAGGCTTTTGCAACCTCTTTTCATGTTTTTTGGAGTCTCTTGACCACCTATAATGATCATAAATTGCCTACAGGCTTCTGATGCAAAAACTGCCCCCCTTGACCCAATGCTGTATGCCATTATACTGGCAATTTTTGGCCACACATTGGACATGTGACATTCCATACCCAGCTGCCTATCTTGCATCATGGAAGTAGCAACCCTCAAACTCAGCACGACTGCCGAGGTGCCTTGCTACAGGACAGAAACAAGCCTGGGCCCTCTGACATGTCCTTCCTGCAGGAGGGGTTGCCTCCTCTGTCCTTAGTCTCCTGCTATATGCCAGAGTATGAAAGAAGATAACCCACCTCCAAGTGTCTGGCTATCTAAGCCCCTTGGGATCAACTGAATGAACAACAAAAGGAGTTTGTGAACTTTATGGATGAAATTATTTATCACCATCACAAACGACGGAACTCCCTGGAGAGCAGCTGCTTTCTATCCTTTAACCAGGATGTCTCTGATATAGGACAGGACACAAGGATCAGCACAATTGGTCACACTTCAGGCACTGAAAGTCTGGTGTCTTAGCACTGGATGCCTTGGCGAACAATCAGCCCTATCTGCACAATTTTAGTCTCCTGAACCACTGCAAATGGTCTGGATGTCTGATCTACTCAGTGGCAGCAACAACAATTCCTTAACCACTATTGCCCCTTTAGTTATTTACCCTAAGAACTCTGGTAATTTCTTGCCTCATAGACATCCAAAATATATATCAAGGTCACGCATGTCTCTATACACACTACAGCTAAAATCCATGGCCCCATCAAGACACTTCTTATCCTCTTCAGAGTTCCAGATATTACTGATAGTGACTGAGGCACTCATTTTACTTTTCAGAGTATATAACACTGGCCTCCTGAGGAAGACATTCAAGGACCTGTTTTTCCCCTTGCAAGTCTCATGCAATGGCTTCATGGAATGCATAATGGCATACTTTAATAAGTTCAAATTCATTTAAATGAACATGGCACATTTTAGTCAGCAAACATTAAGGGATGGATCGTAACAAAGAGTTTGACTCCATTTTCAGATGTCTGATTGCTGAAAGCGTTTTAGCCTCACCACCGCTTCTTCTTTGTCTCAGCCTAGATTCTCCTTTCTTTAGCACTGATAAGAAATTCAAACCAGGTATGCCCTTTTCTGTAAGGTAACCCTAATTCCTACCCTACTCCACCTCTCCATCATGAAAACCCCAAGCAAGCCTCCTTTCTATACTCTTTCAAGCCATTTTTTAACCAGCTTGAGAATCCTGACCTGCTTTCCCCAGAAAACCTGTGGTGTCTTTAGTCTCAACATCCAAACCAAATTTTGAATGGCTGTCCGTTTTGTTTCTACAGGATGCTCAAAACACCTTGCCTATATAAAATTTTTTGTTTACCGATGCAAATATAGAAATACAAACCTTGACAAATTCAACTCTTTCTTGACCCTTCTATTAAAAGTAACCTGCAGAAGGAAAGTTTCTGTTCTCTGCCCCCCAGACAGGACCTACATCCCAAAAGCTAAACAGTATATATATGTACCTCTGTTGTTTGATGAGACCATATTATCTCCTCTCATTATTAAAAGACTACCTGGTGTCATGGTACATGATTTGTCTGAGGGCACCTATGGCAGAGTGTGTTTGGTTGTATATAATGACATTCTCTAGATTTCCCTCACGAACATTGGTAGGTTACCAGGGTCTTTACTTTTTCCTGGCTTTGCCTGTGATTGCCCATCTTCTTCAACTTCAGTTACGCATTGTTTCTGCATAACTATCCCAAAGTTCAGTGGCTTAAAAACACCACCTTTTATTTGCTTACAATTCTGTGGGACAGGACTTTGGACAGAGGATGGTGGTTTGGCTCAGCTCATCTTTGTAGCACATAGTACACCTGGTGTGGCTCAAGTGACGGGGCACTGGTGATATCAGTTCCACTGGGGTCATACGCTTAGAGCCTCTGTTTTTGCCATTGCCTGGACACCTCATTTCTCAACCATGTGTAGTCTTCCTAAGGTCAACTTGGCCATGTGCATAGTGTTCTCAAGGTAGCTGGACTTCTTACATGGCAGCTGGCTCTTCCCAAAATGCAAAAATGTAAAGTACAAAAGCAAAACCTCTGGGTTTTCCTAAGGCTTCAGCCAAGACCTGGTACAATGTCACTCCTGCTGCATTTTATTGGTTAAAGCATATTTCAGGGCCAGCCAGATTGACAGGGGAGACTACACAAGAATGAGGGTACTGGGAGGCTGGTTAGTTGGCTAGTAACCAAAGTAATAGTCTACCAACTTCTAGAGTAATATCTATTTCCAAACCTACCACTAACTTCACACAAACTGGCCTAATTCCTGGCAAATTGATTGTATTTTGGCTGCAGTATTTGTGTGCAACACAATTCCATAGTGGGTGACACTACATAGCACTGCAAATAAAATGTGCTAGAAAACACGAAAAAAAAAATGGCTACAAATCACAGAGAACAGGAAGGCAGAGCTCAGATTGCCTTTCTCTCGATAAGACTATCAGATTGAAAAACCATGAGTAATTTCCTAAAATCTAACTGGCTCAAGAACTCATTTTATTCATAGTATAATATCTTAAACTCACTATATTTTGTTTGAGTATATTGTGAGAAATAATAGCTACCTTTGAGCTCAATGGGGTTTTCTATTTTATATCATTTTTGTTTATCTTTTAAAAGTATTTAAACAGTGCCTGTTTAAAATGTATGTTGGGGAGAGAGAGAGCGAGCAAAATGGGGCACTCACATGTGCACAGATCATACAGAGGAAGCAAAGTGATCAAGTGAAGATGAAATGAATTGCCAAGTGTCCATTTAGATAACAAGCAGAATAGTGTTATTTACTGTTCCATTCTATTACTGACATTTTCTTTCACACCACAGGTTGCCGTGACCCCTCATTTTGTAGCATTTCATGATTGGAATTCTGCCACATGACATTTCACTAACCATATTTCATTGAACATCTCTTAACCTTTGACATTTGGGCACTGATGATGTATTTGAACCTGCAATATCAGAAATCCTTTCCTTAGACATCAGCTATGTGTTAGAGTCAATGAAAGGGATGGAGATCGCTTCCCCATATTTTAATAAGACATTTTCCATATGCTAAGATTTCTTATTAATATTCTTTAGATGCAAGTTAAAAATATGATTTTCCTTCTATGATTTCCTTAGCATATGTTATAACCTCAGTAACTACTATAAACCTGTTCAGAAGAAATATCTTTTCTTTCAAGAACCATAAGTAGTTTATTATTTTTAACTGTTCTTTGCTCAGCAGAGTCTACTTGTCAAGTAGATTTCCCCCCCAGCTTTATTAAGGTATAATTGGTAATTAAAAATTATATATATTAAGGTATAAAACTTGATGATTTGATATACATACACATTATAAATACAACTATTTAGGGGCACCTGGGTGGCTCAGTTGGTTCAGCGTCTGACTCGTGGTTTCAGCTTAGGTCATGATCTCAGGGTCATGGGGTTGAGCCCCCACATCGAGCTCTGGGCTTAGCATTTAACCTGCTTGAGATTCTTTCCCCCATATTCCCTCCACCCTCTGCATGGTCACTCTCTCTCTCTAATAAATAAATAAATAAATAAATAAATAAATAAATAAATAAAATCTTTAAAAAATAAAACTAGCATATCCATCACCTCATATAGTTGCCTTTTTTTTTTCCTCTTTCTTTATGGTGAGAATACTTAAGATCTATCCTCTCAGCAAATTTCAAGTATACAATTCAGTACTGTTAACTGTAATCACATTATTGTGCATTTCATCTCCATAACTTACCAAACAAACTCCAATTCAGAATTTTTATTTATAAATTTCCTTTATAATTTATAATTTTTTAAAAAGCTGTATTATAATTTAACCAAGATTTTAACGTTCCTGTTGAATTTCTATGTAATCTTTAGAAATCCAATTAACTTTTATGTCTTCCTCAAACAGCTGACAATACTTGTTAATCAACTGCATCGGAGATTGGCAAACTATGGCTCATGGGTCAAATACCACCCATTGCCAGTTTTTGTAAATAAAGTTTTATTGAAACATAATCATGCAATTCATTTACATATCATCAATGTCTATTTTTGTGCCATAATGGCAGGACTGAGTGGTTGTGAAAGACACTGTATAGCCCACAAAGTCTAAAATATTTACTATCAGGTAGGCCCTTAACAGAGAAAGTTTGCTGATCATGAAAACATTGTGCAATTTTATAAAAAAGCATTTTGAAATATTTGACTAATTCCGGAAAGACATAATAGTTATATATCTCAAAATGAGATCAAATGTACACAAACTTCTTGGCATCTACAGAAATTTACCTGACACCCACATTGTGTATTTTATTTTCCTTTTTCTTCCTCTGTGCAATTTCCTTGCTGCTTCTCTTTAGTTGCTCTTCTTTTTTGGCTGTTTCTTAAAGTGTGATTCCTGGACCACCTCAAAATCACCCAGTACTTGTAAAAACACAGATCTTTAATTCCCATGCCAGACTAACTGATAATTCTTCAACTCTCAAAAGGCCTTTAGGGTAGGCATTCCCATTCCACTATGCTTCCTACTGGTCAGTGCAAATGATAGGTTTTTGGCAACTTCCAATTACTTCATATTTCATGTAAAGTCACTATCAGTTAACAGCTTTAGATATCACTGGAAAGCTTGGGGGATCAGCTGTCTTAAAAGGAAATGCTGTTCCTCCTCATGAAAATTAGTTTTACCAAAAATAAAATGGGCATTTTGATCGTGCTTTTTTAAATTATTATGTTCAGTTAGCCAACATATAGTATCTCATTAGTTTTTGATGTAGTGTTCAACGATTCATCAGTTGTGTATAACACCCAGCACTCATCACAACACGTACCCTCCTTAATACCCATCACCCTGTTACCCCATACTGACTTTTGTCCCTATTTCTCAGTTGAGTTGAACTCCAAATGGGAGAAGAGGTGAATGATAATCACACTAAATCAGACAGATGCCACCTCCAGGGAATTTGTATTGGGACACAGGAAGTCTAACTGGTCTTTTCTTAGCACTCGGATTTGAAATTTAAACCAAGCCAAATAGGACAATTCCAGTTGAAATGGATTAGCTTTTAAATATAAGTTAATAAATGTATTGGCATAGAACTACAAATACACCAAAAATTAGAATTGGCATAGAACTACAAATACACACTAAAATAAACACATATTAATGCGAGAGAGGCTGAAAAGTATCTGTACCTGTGTAGAGGGAGAAGCAGAAAAACTATGACATAAAAATGTAAAGGGTGATCTTGATGAATAAAAGAGTCTAGTTTTTGCTCCAGGCACTTTTTAGCCCCAGGTATAGCCCTTGAGATCTGTATGATATCCATGTAGCCAAATAATACATTTCCATATTGATTTTTATCAGTTAAAAAAAAAACAGGGTTGGGGGAATTTGGTGAAGGTGATGAAAAGGTACAAACTTAGAGTTATAAGATAAATAAGTACTGAGGATGTAATGTACAATATGACTATAGTCAACAATGTTCTATAGTATATTTGAAAAGAGAGAGCAAATCCTAAAAGTTCTCACCACAAAGAAAAACAAATTAACTATATGAGGTGACAGACGTTAACTAAAATTACTGTGGTAATCATTTCAAAATATATATATTTATCAAGTCACTATGCTGTATACCTTAAACTTGTGCAGTATTGAAAGCCAGTTATGTATCAGTAAGATTGGGGGGTGGGAGAAGCAAATGTTATTGATTTAAATAAAAATGTTCCTATAAGAAAAGAACTTATGTGGTTTCTACAGGCCAGAATATCTTCTTAATGCTTGGTAGTTTTATTAGTTATCTATTTCTGCATGGTACATATTACCCCTAAAATTTAGCAGCTGAAAAAAACAACCATTATTATGGACTCTGAGAAACAAACTGCGGGCTTCAGAGGGGAGAGGGGTAGGGGAATGGGATAGGCCGGTGATGGGTAGTAAGGAGGGCACATATTGCATGGTGCACTGGGTGTTATACGCAACTAATGAATCATCGAACTTTACATCAAAAACCAGGGATGTACTGTATGGTGACTAACATAATATAATAAAAAAATATTTTAAAAAAAACCCAAACAACCATTATAATGTCAGGAATCCTGGCACAGCTTGGCTGGGTGCCTCTGGCTCAGGGTTCTCAGAACGCTGCAATCAAGCTGCTGGCTAGGGAGACAGTCATCATAAGGCTAATTTCCAAGCTCACTCAAGTGGCAGTTAGAAGGCTTCAGTCCTCTGGGAAAGCTCACAGCATAGCAGGTGGCTTTCCTCAGAACAATCAAGCAAGAGAGCACAAGAGGACAGCTCAGATGCCATGTTTCAAGCTGCCCTAATGGAAAAACCCATATGGCAAGGAACTAATGTTTCTGGCCAGTAGTCTGTGAAGCCATATGAGGACTCTTAGAAGCTTACTCCCCTAGTAGAACATTGTGAAGAGCCCCAGCGTTATGGGAGACCTGGCGCTGAGAAATGCTCCAGAGAAACTACTTAATACAAACATAACCAAAGACAGTTTGTGCTTCCCTATCAACCATCAAGCAGAAAAAAGACTTTAAGGCAAAAAGTATAACCAGAGATAAAGAGAGGCCTGTCATAATAAAATAAAGGTTTAATTCACAAGGAAGATAAAGGAACTCCAACCTTTCAAGAACCTAACTTACATATCCTATTAATTGTAAAGCAAAATTTACCAAAAGTAAAAAGAAAGATGGACAAATGCATACTATGATGGTCTAAATTTGCACACTTTTGTCAGTAATGGATTGAGCAAACAGAAAATTAGTAAAAGCCCAAATTTTAAACATTGTCATCAGCAAAACTCACCTAACCCAAATGTAAAGAATACCTCACAAAACACTCATTCTTTCCCAGTGTAAAAGAGCATTTAAAAAATTCACCATATGCTGTGTCATAAGGTTAGTCTGAACAGATTTCAAGGACTAAAATAATAAAAATATATGTTTTTTTCAACCTTAGCTCAATTATAGTATCAGTAAGAAAAACCAAAGTATGTACTCACCATCATGTATTTCACATTCTGGAATACTTACATTTACTTACTTACTATATCTGTATTTTGCTTATGGTACACTTACCTCTCTTAGAGAACAGAGATTTTTAACTTTTTTGTGTTTATTTGCTTGCTTCCCTTTTGTTTTCACTGCTGCATCCATCTCCCAGCACTTACAAGAGTGTCTGGAACATATGACAGATACTTGTTTTTGTTGTTGATGTTAATTGTTAGGGTCAAAAAGAGAAGTTACATGTCACCTAGAGCACTATCACCAGCCCCAAATTTTGTTTTTTTGAGTTACAACTGAACTAGTAACTGAGTGACTAAAGCAGGCTAGAGATGTATTGACACAGTGGCTGTGGCAGTGAGGAAGAATATTCCAAGAATGATTGTTGAAGGAGGAGAGGTTGAAGAAATGGCTGCAGAATACTGATGCAAGCTAATTCAAAATTATTGAGGCACTTGAGGGTAACCCTGAGAACAACACTGCTCAACTGAGGAGGGGACCATTGCTGGACTATTGATTAAACAGGTAAAGGAGTATTAGTAAAAATGTAGATTATAATCAATTACACAATTACACATGATGTTCTTTTTGCCCATATAATTTCTTTATGGTCTCCTTAGCTATGTCTAATATACTATTAAATTTCCATCAAGTTCTTAATTTTATATGTGAAATTTTTCAATTTTTTAGTTTTAGAATGGCCATTCAGTTCTTTTCCAGTTTCCAATTTTATACATAAATTCTCAATTTTGTGTTTTATTTCCTTAATATATTAAACATAGTTACTTTAGATGGTGTCTAATAGCTCTTATCTGGATCTCTTCTGATTTTGTTTCTCTTGTCTTTATTTATCTATTTTTAAAAAATTGCATTCTTATATGGTTGGTTAGTTTTTATTGGGTGCCAGAAAATGAAAATGAAAAAATCTGAAGATAATTTGAAACTTGATGTTACATTCCTCCCGGATACGTTAGTTTTTGGCAGATATTTACCAACAGTAGCTATCCTGGGATTTCCTAATTCAATTACACATGAGATGATTTGTAGCTAGGTTTTAGACCTGAAGAGAAAGGTTTTATTTGCTTTCACTCTTATTTCCAGGCTAGAGGATTCAAGGTCCCCATCCAAAACTGGAGGTTTAGTATTCCTCCTTAGTGATCCCTGGAATCCATATATTTTTCCTACCTTAGTAAGTCCTATTGAAAGTACTGATCAGCTTCTCTGACTCCTTTGCATTTCTACTTCAATCAACTGATGCTCCTTTGGACAGAGTGTCTCCCAATGCCAAGTTTATCTCTCTGGATTTCCTTCTTTGCCCTGATATTTGCCCCATTAATTATTCGTTTTTAGATATTCAAATAGGATGCTTTTTAATAATTTGACCAGTCCTCAGGAAGGATTGGTACAAATGACAAAATCTGCCATTGCCACAAGTAGAACCACATTTATTTGATCTTCTGGCAAATATAATTTCAGGGTTCTGGCACAAACTCATAGAAATAATTGTGAATAAAATCACAATTATTACTTGATAGTAGACTCTTATCTATACTGATAGGTTGTTACTCAAAAAGACTTCATTTTAATTACACAAATAAAGCATAAGATATCTTCACACATGGAAGAACTTTTCAAACCTCTCACAACTGACTGAATGACTTTAGGGTATCTAGTGGAGATTTGAAGAATAACAAGAAGTCTAGTCTTGACCAGGTGTCTTGGATATATTCTTCTTTTCCCTCAGTTCTAACATTCCTCCTTATTTACATCTCAGAGGTGTTGAGCGATACATTTGCATCTTGTTCTCTCTCTTCAACTTGCCAACACACACCTTAATTTCTCCTCTTATTACCTGTGGCTGACTCTTCACAAGAAAGTCACATTTGGGATTACTGTTAGACTACCTAACCAGCACTCTTTGGCAACTAAGCATACAGCGTACAACCCTTGCTGATGTTGACAGTAAGGTTTAGAAACTTGTCTGGCATCAGTTTAAATGTGGATGTGTGCCTGCCTATCAAAGTATATGATAGCGATTAAAAGTTTTGATGTCAATACTGATTATGCATACAGGAAAAGTGGCAAAATGAACTAAAGAAATTTTTTCTAAAAATTGGTTTGTCTGCATAAAATTAATGCTAATTACTGTATTTTCTGGGAACTACTTACCATTTATTTTTAATTATGTAGCAAAATAATGATTCTGTGTGATTAAATATGTTTCATATTTACCTTTTTTTATAAAAGCAGAAAACTTTGAGTATGAGCCCTAAAAATTTCCTGGATTCTGATAGGTGGTGACTAAGAATGGATCCAAGTTAAAAGTGATAACCCAAATGTCACTTTCTTGCTTTTCTCATATGCATGACATATCCTATAAGCCCTAGAGTGGAAACTTGTACCAGAAAAGAGTTTAGGAAGTCTGGGTTTGGCTACTTTCACATTCATAAAATGACTTTGGCCTCTTGCAAAGCCTCCCTCCCAGTTCCCCTGTATTTATATGATTGGCTGAGAACGTCTCATGTGTGCTTATGAAGATGCATCATCAGTGCTTTGCTGGGCTCCATAGTTCTACTAAGGGTTGTTTTACTCTTCCAGGCACTCATCTCTGTTCCTGATCATTGCTGCACGAGGGGTATTTCTGGGCTATGACAGTACTCTGTTTGACATATTATCCTTCTCAGGTATCATGACTTCACACATTGCCACCCCTTGCCACCATCGGTACCATGCTCTCTGCTGTAGTTTTATCAAACTCATCAAGGTAGGAGAATTCTGCTTGTGCCCTAAATGTTTTACAGAACTGGGTCAGGGGGAGAATTTGTTCATGTCATATGTATAGCTTCCTTATTCTCCATAAGACTCATACATGGAGGTACTAGGAAGCTGGGCCAAAAGACAAGTCTTTTTTGCAAGTGATAGACACTATGCAACATTCAAAATCATCTTCTCCCCCAGTGGTAACTTCTTTCCTGCAGGACAACCTTTCCAAAGCAAATAAACATCACTGACTATTGGGGTGTTGTACCATTTCTTCAGATAGGCTTAGAAATGCCTGAGCCCAGTGATGGACATGCAAAATCCTAAATTCAAGGTGAGATTATTACTATACTTCAATAATCCAACTTTATTATATGTGGCAGCATGAAGTTGTTAGTACTGACAACCTAAAACATTTAGGAAAGCATTGCTACTAAGTTTATTTAAAATACTCTAAGGAATAGTTGTCAGAGGCAAAGTATGTGTTTGTCATATTGTGCTATAATATGGGAAGTATACATAAAAAAAAGTGCACTTCGGTTGCATTTTGAAAATTCATATACTAATAACAATTTGTGATAGCATACATATGATATCAGAGACCACATCTGGCTTTTTTTGTTGTTGTTGTTTTTAGCATCTATCACCATAAGCCCAACATATGGTAGGTTCTCAGTAGACAATGGTTAAAAAGATGAAATTAGAAAAAAGTTAGCTTCTCATTTTAGATGAAATTTCCAGCTGTAGGCATATTTTCAGATGAGAATTTTTAAACCCTTAAATTAGAAAGCTTGGAGAATGTCTTTTAGAGTCAGACCTGTCACCAATAGAGGATTGGGGTCTATTTTATGCTGTATCTGGTTCAGTGTTGGAGGCAAGTCTTAGTTTTATCATTTGACACAATAACAATTATTAGATTTTAGAAGGACTTTTTCTGTTCAAAGTTCTAGAATAAGCATGTTTAAGTAACATACATTTATATCTGAGTGAAATCCACCTTGCCCTTCAAAACTAACTTTAAAAATGTTCTTTTTAAGGGTTGATCTACTAAATAAATTGCACTTTTAAAAAGCTGGGTTTTTTTATTTTTTATCTTATTTTTTTTATTATCCTATATTTACTCAAGAAAATATAGGAAGCCAGTGATATAAGAATTGAATTGTTTTCCATCTTTATGAGGTATAACTGACCAAACAATTGTATATATTTAAGGTGTATAGTATGTTTCGATATACGGTATGTTGTGAAATGATCACTACAATCAAGCTAATTAACAAACCAACTCCTCACATGGTTACCTTTTGTGTGTGTGGTGAGAACACAAGATTTACTCTCAGCAAATTTCAAGTATACAATGAAGTATTATTAATTATCGTCACCATTAGATCTTGAGAACTCACTCATCCTGCACAACTAAAATTTTATGCTTTGACCAACATCTTCCCATTTTCCCACCCTCCAGTCTCTGGCAACCATCACTGTCCTCTCTGTTTTTGAGTTCTACTTTTTTATGTTCCACATATAAGTGAGATCATACAGTACTTTCCTTTCTGTGTCTGACTTATTTCATTTAGCATACTGTCCCCTGAGTTCATCCACTTTGTCACAAATAGCAAATAATTCTTTTTTTAAGACTAAATAATATTCCATTATGGGTTTTTTTTCACATTTTCCCCCCATTTATCTGTTGATGGACACTTAGGGTTACAACAATAGAATTTTGTAGGTCCTTACCAATACATTTTGTATGCGCTGGTAAGTTGATAAGGGGGGAGAACTCCAAAATACATGTAAATCTGTCGTTCAGGTCAGTGTTAGTCAGCTCCACTGAAGGGATTGATATAACCGTGATCTGGAAAATTTCCAAGATCATAATTAGAGCTTACTTTTTAATTTTTTTATTTCTTCCCTCACAGGAAATTATAGAAGAATGCCAGTAATTGGCTATTAATTGGAAATTAATTGGCAATAAAGCAATTAATTTGCTCTAAACATTGTAATTACCAAGGACATACCGTAGCTCCATGAATTAGATTACTAAACTTTCTCTTGGACTAGATTAATTTAACATTTTCATAATAGAGAGATTTGCAGTCCCTGATAATATGCCAATTCTGTTAGTGAGATATTCATAGTTTCTTGATATTTCTTCTCCAAAGTAATGTAAACTGATCTCATGTCTATATAGAAATGTTAGGTAGATATCTCTGCTTTTCTCTATTTGGGAAAATATTATAACTTCCCATTAAAAGGGCATAATTTGATTCCATTTCTAATAATACATATGTTGAGTCTTTGATAGAAATATCTCAAAATATATATACCTGAAAAATCAAGAAATGTAGCGATTTTTTCCCTAAAAACCAAGTATCCATTCAGAAACATTTTTCTTCTGTCCCTAAAATATCATGAGGGTGGGTTTCTCTAATCAACTGATACAGGTCACAAAAACTGAAAGCGTGAAGATGTTTTGGATTACTTTTAAATGAAAAAATTTGACCAGACCTGGCTACCCTAAAGTTTAAATAGGATGAACATATATTAAATAGAAAGAGCATATACCCTACTTGCTCCAGTTCTGAAGGAAGTGTAGACATCTGCAGTCACCCCTGGCTCTTCAGAAAGATACCCCAAATTTCCTGCCCCATTTTGTGCCTTTGTTCTGTTTATACTTGTCAGGCAGAAATTCTATAGAAGAAGAGCTTAGGCTGCTAAATCAGTGGTTTTCAATCCCTGACTACCCATTAGAATCACTCACCAGGGAAATGTTTATAAAACAGCAATTCTTGGATTCCATTTCAAGCTAATTAAATCAGAATTTGGTTAGAGCCTGGAGAATGATAGTTTTTAATAACTCCTTGAGTAATTCTCTTGTAGATCCAGGAATGGGAACCACTGCTTTAGGTGACACTAGTGGGACATTTACTCATGCCAGTTCTATTCTCATTTCTTGGCATTCCCCATTCCCTTGTATTAAGTGGGTTCATGTCATAAGCTTGGGTCTATGGACTGTAAATGATAGTAAACGGGACACTTCTGAGTTTCATTAGCAAAAAGCTCCTGCTTGACTGTCTCATTTTGTTATGGTAATATTGAAAACTCCACTGAGATAGAAGAGACACAAAATGGAAGCAATCTGGATTCCTGAGTTACTGAATAAAGAACTGTCCTAGAGAACATCCAAAGCTTCACATAAGACAAAAGAAAATTTCGTTGTGTTAAACTACTAAGATTTCATTGTGTAGTTGTGTTGTTGTTAATCCTGCAGTCTAGAATTTTATTATTCAAAATGAGTCCACAGACTCAAAGTATTTATGTTACTCAGGGGTTTGTTAGAAATGCAGACTCTCAGGCCTCATCCTGGAGCTACTGAATCCCAAGGAGATTTGTGTTCACATAAAGGTTTGAGAAGTACTGATCTAGGATATTCTGACTAATCATTATCCTTTTGTGAAATATTCTGGAGGCAAAAGCACAGTCAGAAGCAAAGACCAATCAGGAGAGTCTTCTGGTATAGGCAGTTATTCATTCAATCATCCTATCCAGGAGCCAAGTGAAAAAATTAAGATTGCACACGTAACAGGTATACAGTTGCAGGATACAAACAAATCAGTAAGCAAAAATGATATGTTATGATGGTCAATGTAGATGGTCATACAGGCTCACATGAGAGACAGAAGAAAAGGTTTCCTAGATGTGATCTTTAAGCTCAGATCTGAAGGATAAGTAAGAGTTATTAAAATTAAGTTGAGGGAGAATTATTAAATAAGTCTGGAACACAGTGAAAAATTGTCCAGGGGGATTAAGAAACAGCATGGATAGGTAAGCAAGGCCCTGGGTTCTGTGATCAAGTATACAGAGAAAGGCTAAAAAAGGTTCAGATAATTTTTCAGTGGCATAAATAAAGTTTGATTCAGACCATTGAAGTCATGGAAGAATTCACATTGGGTTCCTTCACTGAGGAAGATCAGCGAGCTCTGCAAGAATATAAACATTGTCTGCCTAATTTTTTCTTCATTTCAAGTGTCAAATAGAAAGTGTTTATTGCTTTCTATTGATATTAAAACATTCTGTCCCACTGCTTATTGCCCTTGGATCTACTAAATTGGAAAGTAAGCATCCCTTTTCTCCTGCAATCTTGAGGAGTTTTTCCCAAGGCATGTATCAAAATAGCATGTTAGTATAGCATGTATTAAAATGGAGTGGAAGTAATGTCATTAACCAAATTGGTCATGACTAGTTTACAAATTAGAGGCAGTTAAGATTTGGAGTGATATTTTAAAAAACTAGAAGTATTTCAATTGAGAAGGTGAATATTGCCACAACCATGGAAACAGAACGACAAAAACTCAGACTATGATATGGTTTGCACAGGGTTCAAAAGAACCAGGAATGCAGGGAGGCTGTTAGTGATTGAACAAAGTGGCATCTCTATTTATATCGACTTCTTTTCTTTAATTTGCCTGTTTAAAGACTTCAGAAAGCAGAGTAGGCATGTCCATTGATCACAGGATCTTTTGTAGCTATGGATCTCATTCATGACAGTTACTTTTTAAGCAGTCTTTGGGGCTCAAAGACCCTGGGTACATGGAAAAAGCAAATTTATGTAGTGTGAACGCTAGAAAAATTTATATGAGGTCTTCATTCAAATGTTGGCAGTGTAACTGCCGATATCTTTTTTTTTAAGGTTTTATTTATTTGACAGAGAGAGAGGCAGCAAGAGAGGGAACACAAGCAGGGGGAGTGGAAGAGGGAGAAGCAGGCTTCCCGCTGAGCAGGGAGCCCAATGTGCGGGGCTGGATCCCAGAACGCTGGGATCATGACGGGAGCCGAAGGCAGACGCTTAACAACTGAACCACTCAGGAGCCCCTGTAACTGCCTATATCTTAACAATAGATTTAGAAGTCAAAATCTATTATTATGAAATCCAAGAGTTATCCTTCATTCTTCTATTGCTGGTATTTTATAAACTGAACATTTCCAGTTCTCAGAAATTAAAAATATGTTTGGCAAATATATTTGCAATTTTAGCTGCATCCCATGCAATTTGGTATGTTGCATTTTCATTATCATTCAGTTAAAAATATTTTCTAGTGTCACTTGGTATTATCCACAGATTATTAAGACATGTGTTGTTAATTTCAAACATTGTAGTTTCCTTAGGTATCATAATTTTATTGAGTTCTAATTTAATTCCAATGTTTTCAGGGAACTCAATTTTATTGAGTTCTAATTTAATTCCAATGTTTTCTAAATTTATTGAGGTTTGTTCCAAAGCCCAGAATATTTTCTACATGTACTTGAAGATGTATTTTGCTATTGAATAGAAAACGACTCTATAAATATGAGTAAGTCATGGTGGTTTTTAGTATTGTCCAAATTATCTTTCTTTACTCTAATAACTTTAATTGAAATGTTTAATCCATTAATTTTTAATGTAATTATTTATATGGATGGATATAGAATGACCGTTTTGTTCATTTTTTCATTTTGTCACCTCTGCTTTGGTGTTTCCTTGGTTTCTCCTATCTTGTTCACTTTCGTATTATGAAATACTTCTTAGAATTCCATTTTAATTATTTTTTTTAGCTATACATTTCTGTGCTATTTTTAGTAGTTGCTCAGATTATAGTACACATATTTAACTTTTCACAATCTACACAGAGTTAATATGTTAGCATTTAATACAAAATTTAAAACCTTTGCAAATGTATTTGTTCATTTATCCTCTTCCTCCTTGTCATCATCCTTTATGATAGTTTCCACATTGTATCTACATGTATTATAAACCTCACTTGAAAATGTTTTTTGTTTTATGTAATTACATATATATTTTTTTTAAATTAAGAGGAACACAAAGTCTTCTATATTTGATATTTACCATGTCACATGTTCTTCTTTATGTCTGGAAGATCTGACTTTGCATATGATATCATTTCTTTTTTAAACTGAAAATTTTACTTGATCATTTCCTTGAAGGTATACTTGCAATAAATCTTCTCAGTTGCAGGGCGCCTGGGTGGCACAGCGGTTAAGCATCTGCCTTCGGCTCAGGGCGTGATCCCAGCATTGTGGGATCGAGCCCCACATCAGGCTCTTCTGCTATGAGCCTACTTCTTCCTCTCCCACTCCCCCTGCTTGTGTTCCCTCTCTCGCTGGCTGTCTCTATCTCTGTCGAATGAATAAATAAATAAAATCTTTTAAAAAAAACTTCTCAGTTGCCTTCATCTGGAAAAGTCTACCTCACCTTCATTGTTGAATGGTACAAAATATGGTATGATCATTTTTTTCTCTCTTAACACTTTAAAGATGTTGTTCCACTGTCTTCTGCCTTCGGTACTTTCTACCGAGAAATCTGCAGTCACTTAAATCCCTATTTCTTAAATCTGTATATTTATGTCTCTCACCAAATTTGTATGACAGATTTTTTGCATAGGTCCCTCAGTACTGTTAATTTTTCCCATATTTTTGCTCTCTACTTCAGATTGGATAATATTTATTGGTCTATATTCAAATTTGAAGATTGTGTCTTTTTAAATCTCCATCTTCCAAATAAACTTATTTTATGAATTGCTTACCTCAAGCATATATGTTACATTTATAAAATATCCCTTTGTCTCTTTTATACTTTCTATTTTTCTGCTGAAATGTCCTATATTCTCACTCATTAAGAATATTTTCTTTTACCTCATTGAGCATGGCTATTAATAGCAACTTTAAAGTTCTCAACTGAAAATTCCTATACCGAGGTAATCTCAGATTTGCATTCTAATGATTGTCTTTTCCTTTTAGCATAATTCTTTATATGTCAAGGATTATAAACTCGGATTGTATCTAAAACATTGTGAATGTTAATTGTGGAGCCCCTATTCGGTTACATTGCTCCGAGGAGTGTTGGTATTTGCTCTTGGTTTCAGCTCAGTCATGATCTCAGGGTCATAGGATTGAGCTCCATGTCAGACTCCAAGCTTAGCATGGAGTCTGCTTAAGATTCTCCCTCTCCCTCTACCCCCTCGCAATGATCTTTCTCTCCCATAAATAAATAAATAAATAAATAATCTTTATTTTAAAAAAGAAATAGGATATTCGTATTG
The DNA here is from genome assembly GCF_002007445.2 of Ailuropoda melanoleuca. Classification (NCBI taxonomy): domain Eukaryota; kingdom Metazoa; phylum Chordata; class Mammalia; order Carnivora; family Ursidae; genus Ailuropoda; species Ailuropoda melanoleuca. The sequence goes on along the minus strand of NC_048218.1, from coordinate 143,704,846 downwards.
TTTTAATGTAGAGTATTTTAATATTTGGAGGGACTAGCTTTCCTCTTCTCAATTCTGATTCTGGATTCACTTGCCCCCTAGGTTTTGGGGAGGCTGTGTGCCTTGTAACCACGGTTCTCTAATGAGACCAAGAACAATCACCAATTTTTGGTTTGTTCAGCTTTTACTTGTTGTAAGGACAGGAGTGATGACTTCCAAGTTCTTACATGGGGGCCCAAACTAGAAGTCCCTATTAAGATTTCTATTCAGTTTAACACCTTTAATTCATGGTGTTCCTTCCTACCTCCAACTAGATTATTTAATTCATAGTGGAATGTTGTGCTACATTGTATTTTCTGCCTCAAGTATCTGTGTATGTGTGTTTCATTTGAGGAAAAGTGTTGACACTCATTTCCTGTTTTCTTCTCATGATGTCTTTGAGTGGCTTCTGGATTCTTTATTCTGTTCATGAGCATGTCTGATGAATTTGAACAAATAATAGCAGGTGATCATAAGGGGATGGAGGGATATTTGCAAGGTTTATTAAATTTCCTCCTGAAATTTACCAAATTCTAACTTCACTAGCTTCATCTAGTTCCACAGTAAAATGCAGTTTCTATAATAAAGGGTGTGTGGGGTTTTTTTTTCCTGTTTTTAGCTAATGTTTTTAAGAATATTTTATTTCCTTAGAGCTCTCTTTCTGCCATTTCCTTCTTTTCTTCTTACCATCATACCTCCAGGGGATACCTCTCTTTTCTAGGTGCTCTTTCTTCATCAGAACCATGCCTTCTCAAGACTGTTGCTAACTGGACTGCACCCTTCCCAACCTCTTAGTGATCACTGTCTAGTAGCCAAGTGTTTTGATCACCTGTTTTTAGCATTTCTTGAGTCAGGATGGAAATCGCTTCCTCTGGGCTTAAACCTTAGTGCGCTGTCTGTATCCCATCACTCCTGTTGCTCTGTCTTATGTACATTTTATACCTGACCCTTTGCTTTTATGTGATCTTGAGACAACTCTGATAGTTTCAGATGTTTATTTCCCTACCTAAAGGTAGCTTCAAGATTGTATTATCGCCTGACTCCCAATTGTGCTGTAGGAATAGCTATAGATAGTTTTATTTGCTCCCTGTTTTGATTTCTATAGTTTTATTTTAAAAGATGTGTGGGAAAAAATGAATAAAAGATGTATGGAGATGTGTGAAATTTAAGTAGCTCCCCCCTCACCTTTCTACAAATAGAAAAGAAAGTCTTTTACTAGCTCCCTTTATGTTTTTTTTTTAACCTTTACAATAAGTCTATGAAATAGATATTATTACCTCATTTTGCAGATGAGGAAACTCTCAAAGGTTAGCTTCCCTTCAATCACTGCCTTAGAAATCGAAAGAATCAGGGTTAAACCCATATTTAACTCTACAGTTCTTAATTACAGTAACACAGTACTGGGATAAAAGTTTTATGGTAAGAATGTAAGGTGATAGAATCAAACTGCTCAGGCAAATCCTCACTCTACCACACTGTAGCTGTGACCATGAGCAAGTTATAGAACCTAGAGAGTTTAAAGAACCTTCGGTATTCTTCCATAAAATGGGATGGTGTACTACTTTTCTTCATAAGAATATCTTAATATTGGATGAAATAATCCATGTAAAGTTCATAGTTCATGTTAAGTCTTAATATATTATTATTTATATTAATTCCTACAGAATATTAAATCAGTTGAGGCTTTTGATGTTTTCAAGCATCTTCACAGTGTGATGGTTTCTAAGATCAAAAACATAAGAAAACAGTATTAAGTACTTGACTGAACACTTCTTGAGGTGAAATTCAAAACTATTTTTCATTTTCCATTTGAACCTGCAATAGCTAATCTCTTGTTAGACTTGATCCTTCAGGAGCAACTCGTACTAATAACTTCCAAATTTGAAGGTCTAATTACATGCCAATCACAGCAGGGTGTTCCTCTATATCCCTGTTTATGGGACAACTTCCCTAAAACATACTTATACAATCAGATTAGATCCCATTGCTTTTAGTAGCTCCTAATGGTAGTTGAATTACAAATTTTGCTTCTCAAAATGACCATGTAGAAGATAACAAATCTATCCCAAGTTGGTCACACTAGAGGTGTAGATTTGAAGCAAATATTCCTGAATGACGCTAAAAGAAGCATTTTAATAAAGCTGACCAGTTGAAATCTTCCATGATGATGAAATAATTGTTGCTGAGAGAAGAGAACATGATATTTCTTTGAATAGTTTATATTCTAAAGTCTTCTAAAAAGAATTTGAGGAAGTAAAAGAAAAAATGCATATGTGTATATTACTAATGCCAAAGATAACCTAAAGGGTAGAATTATTGCAGACCTTTCCTCCAAAACAGATTGTCTGGTTCATGAGTTGTCAGTGAAGAACACTCTTTGAAATGATGCCTAACATTTCTTCTAATGTAAAATATGACATTTCAATGCATAACCCAGCAAATTGCACTATTGCAGTTACAAAAGAACAGTTAGAATTTATTTTTTAAATAGTAAAGTGGCACCTACTGCTCACTCGCTCCAGGATTCTATGCTTTAATATAATCTTATGTTCTCCATAGAATTGCTGAAAACTTGGCAAGGCAGAAAAGATTTTGATATTTTATTATATTGTAAATCTGTAGTGTTTGTGAGCTTGCCTAGTCTAAAAAATCATGGGTATTTCAAATAAAAGATCTATTGAGAGTACTAAGCAATGATGTGGTTTTCAGACTTATTCAGGAAAAATATGCCTCTTAAACTGAAGTTGGAAGCTCCACAGTGAATCAGGGAAAATGTTCTTACTTAGTTCCACAGCCAGTATAGACAAATGAAATTATATTCTGTATCTTTTCATCCCTAACATGCATTGTTGGATTATGGTTTATAGAATTGTTCAGATTTCTGAACTGTTATTAGTAACTATAGATTACTGCAATGCTACTTTTACTTATTTTCTGACTCCCCTCCCATCTCTCCATATATAGGAATACATATATGTTAAAATAATAGCTACCTTCCAAGATATGTCACCCTAGAATGAAGAGTACGGAGGAGGAGAGGATTGTGGGGTCATTTTGGTTAACCTAACATTTTCTGCCAATGGTAAGAAGTAGTGAAAAGAGGAGAGATTATATAAAACAGGAGGGCTGGAAGATCAGTCCCATGCAGCAAAACATCCCCACCCTCCTGGCATTGAGCAACAAAGCTGTTATCCTCTTGGTTTAGTTCCTCTTCAGTCATACATTCTTGAGTGTGTTCAAGCTATAAATGTTGATAATAGCTCAGGAGTAGAACCTGGGCAAGCTCCATAATCAAAAGCTCCATAGTTGTTTCTCTCATGTCACCACACTGAGAGCCATCAATGTGGAGAGAAGAACTTGATGAACGCATTGATCTCTTATAATTCTAAGATTGGTGGATACTATTAAAATTGAGTTGGACAAAACCTCAAGTACATGTTTAATTTCTTAATAATATGTGAAATTGGTTTAAAGTGGAGGACAGTTCAGTAGAGTGAATGTTTGAAGATGCGTGGTGGGCAAATCAAGCCACTGACGAAAGAGATGGGCTCTTTCAACATTTTCCAAATTTCAGTTTCATGCTGGGTGTTGTCAGCCTAAGCATAAAAGCCAGAGAACAAGCTTGATTTGAATTGCTTTGTATTATCTGTAGCATAGTGTGAAGTATATGGATATTTTAACAGCATTCTTTTCTATAATAATAATTTGGCACTAAACTGTGTTTCCTACAATTGAATGGGTACCCAAATTTTAAATTGATGTATATATATATATATATATATATATATATATATACACACACACACACAATTATACTTTTAGTCTGAGATAAAAGATCTACATCTGAAGCCACCATTATTAGTTCAGCAATATATTGTTAGTGGAGTAAATGATATTAGAGAAACAAAGATGAATGAGGTATGTTCCTTGTCATCAAGAAGTATGCCATGTTATTGGAAAAATTAAAGAAAAGTAACCTATATGTTCCCAGCCTTGCAATACTGAGCCTAAAAAGAGCTTAATTTTTTGTAGAGTACTGTGACTGATTTGTATGAAATTAGCCCCCTCAATGTACCCCAATTTTTGGAGAGTTTCCAAGCTACACATTTGTTTTGGAGAAAACCCCCTCAGTTTATACTGTTCTCACCTGTTTGTTTTGTCATGCTACTGGTTACCTTCCTGAGCCTAGCACTCAGCTAGTCATGGTTTCTCTGAGAAGGGTGACAGTACTCAAAGTCAACTAAATATTTGCCTGATCACTTTTTTCCTTCTTAGAGTTTCAATCTCATCTAACTTTAATTCAAAGACAATGATTAAATTGAAATGTTTTATATTGCAAAGGAGATACATGGCAGAACCATGCTATTCATTCTTTCTCTCTCTGTATATATACACACATGTATATATGTGTGTACATACATATATCTAGCTTCTACATATATAGCTTCTACATATAGTTTAAATGTATGCAATATAAATAAATATATAGTTTATATATACATATATGTAATTTAAATGTATATTATATATTCTATGTATGTAGTTTCCAGTATGCTAGGGACTAAGAGGGGCAGGGCAGTGAGACACATGGTTGTTGTTCTCAAGGAGTATACAGGTCATGAAAGGATTGGAGATAAACATAAATGACCATGATAACAATAAAAAGAATGCTCTGTATAAAGAATGCAAATAAAATTACATAGAGATCAGAATTGGAAGAAATTACTTCTGGTTGAAGGATTTATAGATACAGTGACTATATAATTTATCATCTGAACTTACACATTTTTAAGAATGAAAGTGGAAACAATGGAAAATTACACCAGAAAAACAGCTATTAACCAGGATTGTGCATTTGAGTCACCTTGGAGGGAGGGTCTTAGGAAGAGATAGCATTTCATCTAAGAATTGAAAAATGGCTAGGAGCTGAAGAAATAGAAATATGGTGAGGGTCAGACAGAAGCAACAGCATAAGCAAAGTCATGGACATTATTTTTTAATATGGATTTTTTAAAGAAATCAAAGATGATAAATTTATATCCTGGAAGAAACAACAAACATAGACTCTGTTTCAGGATCCTGGAAGGAAAAGGTGGGCATGATCAAACCAGGTGATGTAATAAAGTTTTATTTACAGAATTTCATGAAGGCTTAGGAAACTATATTGGATAATTAAATTTCCCACACCAGCACCAACTATGAGCTGTTCCCACCCTCTAAGCTTGAGATGGTAAAGGGAATAAGGAGTTTCTAAAACCTGATGAGGGCTGACTGACAGGAACTGTGACTTTTAATAAGAGTCACAACCAACTTGCGATGACATGGAATAGAGAGGGTATTAGTAATACCCTAAAGCACTCCCCTCGCACTCATTGATCTCTTGTGGTTAATTTCCTTTGGCCAAATCTAAATGGAAGCCAGCAGGTAGGAGAACTGTTGAAACCATACTGGTCAGATTCCTGGGGCACAATGTAGGGTAGAAAAGAGTGGGGAGTGGATTTGGAGGTGCAAAGAGAATATATGCAAAACAGGGCAAATATATGCAAAAATAGCTGGGAGCAAGTTCAATAAAGGAGATGAGAAGATGATCATGGACATTGATAGTGGATGAAAAGAAATATAGAACTGAAGTTTCAAAAGGGTCAAAATTTAGGGGAACTGAATAACGTTGACAATTAATGCATTTATTTCTGTTGTCCTCTATCTCTTATGGGTTGGGACTTATGGGTATGGTACAATGTTTTTGCACCTTTATTTGTAGTAGTGACTTGAATGAAGTTTTAAGTTTTTGACTTAATGAACTTCATTAAGTTCAACTATTTTTGTTTGGCCCCTTCATATGTGTGTATGTATGTACAAATGAATGAGTATATATAAAAATAAAAGCACCTGCTGACAAGTGAAATTTTAAAAACTTTACCTTGAAATATAAGTAAATATCATTCCTGATCAAAATCCATTATCATACCTGAAAGATTATTAGCTAGGGTGACTTGAAAACCTTCTTATAAGCCGTATGTCATAAGGATGAAATGTCTCTTGACCAACACATTTCTCTAATGGTATTATTTTGGGACTTCAATCCTGGTATCACTAAAACAATTTTAGTAAACAGGCTTTGTCTTTGTACCCTGTGCCTGTGTTGTTGACTTATTTATCTTTGTTACCATTCTGCCTAGCTCTTATTCATCCTTGCCTTTATTATGTTTTTCTCTTACAACACCAAACATATTAGGTCTACCCTATTGTTCTAGTTTGGCAATTGGAAACTTGCTAACATTAGACTTTCTTGAGTCAAAATTTTTGTTGGTAATGCTACATATCACTTAGGTTTTGATCTATTTTTGAGATTCATTTCATATTAGTTCAGCCTGGCTTTAATGCAACTTCTCATTAATATCTCCCAGTAATAGCTACTCAATCAGATTATCAACTATTCTCTTCTATTACTCCTATTTAATTTCTTGCACTAATCAAAGTCTGGACGTCATCAACATCTGCAAATGACACAGCTTTAGTCCTAGAACTCTGCTTCTCTCAGGTTCCAAAGCATGCTATAATTACCTGGACCATATGTATCTCCTTTCTTCACACTTCCTTGAAATTATTATGCCAGCAAAATTCACCATTGAGCACTAAATGTCTAATCTAATACATACTTCTTAGTTCTTGTTTTATTTGTACATTTGATGCTTATAACACTGTTTTTTTTTCTTTTAAAAATACCTCCTTTTTATTTCTGAAATACTAATTTCTTAGCTTTTCCCTAAATTGCTGACTCTTCCTCCTTCTTCTTCTTTTGATGACTCCTTTCCTTCTGCTATGTCATACTGTCTCTAAGATGGTCATCAGTGGTCCTTGATTTCTGGTATTGGTGTTGTATTGTACCTTCCACACTTAGTAGGGTTGACCTATTTAATCAACTCAATGGGTTACTGCACAAATGGTTATGTGTGACTCCTGAAACTAAGTCTCTTTTATGACATTGTAGTTTCCACCTTACTCTCTGGGGTTGCTTGCTTGCCTTGGGGAAGCTAGCTGCCATGTTTTCAGGACACTAAAAAAGCCGTTTGTGGACTACCAGTTGACAAGGCAGTGAAGTATCCTGTCCATAGTCAGCCCCAATTTGTCATACATGTGAGTCACTTAGAAATATATCCTTTAGCTATCATCAAGCCTGCAGATTACTGAAGCCCCATCTGACCTCTTAACTATAAACTCACATGATACCCTTACCAGAAACATCCAGTTAACCCCCTTCTATATCCCTAACACACAGAAACAATTTGAGGCTATTAATATTTATTTTTCAATTTAAGTTGGTAATTTTTATATAAATAACTAATACATCCGCCTCTCTGTTAAGTATTGTTGTCAACCTTTTGGCTATGATGGGGAAGCAGGTATCAAATTAAATAACCCACTGAAAAGAACTACAACAGGTAGATAAAATTCAAAAGAATGAATGTTTGAAAAAATATGTGAGCAATAAAGGTAACCAGGACATGAGGGGCTAATAGTCCAAAGAGAAAGAAAGCTCAGTGAATTGGCCCTATATTTGCAGCTATTTTCTCCTCAGGATATTTGCTATTTCACATTGCAGGCCATGGAGCCTGAACAGAAAGCAGCAGCCTTGAATTTGGAGAAGTCTCACTGGGCTAAAGAGGCAAAATTGAACTTCAGGGTTACCAAGATAGTTGTAACTTGGGAGGCCAATGTTCAAGAGTAAAGGAAACTACAGGCAATTAAACATAGCATCCTGTATATAATCTCCTATTAAAGTATTTGCTAAATTCCAGGCCAAGTGTATGAAATGTGACATCCCTACAAACAAAAATCATCACGCAGTTTTTTATTAAAAGGAGCTAAAAGGTGAAGTAGTGTTTTCATTTATCTCAATGTCCCAAGAAAGCAAACACTGAAATCAGTATACATTAAAAAGCAGGGACTCTTTGGATTTATTTGAGATACCAGAGAGGGTAAGTCCTTTGAATTAAGGCAAACTTGAAATAGGCTAGCTTTGAATGAATCAAGTTCATCTACCTGTACTCTTGCCTACCAGAAGAAAATTATATCCTCTCTGGAGGAAAATAGCACTAATGAGAATGTCAACAATATTTTTCAAACATGGTGTCTGGGATTCAATAAAAAATTAGTAGACATGCCAATAAACAGGGTCAATAAAAACCTGGGAAAAAACAGATAATATAAACAGATACTTGATTAAAATGTTTTTTAAAAAGGAAAGAAAAGAAAGCATAGAATATCTCACTGGAAAACAGAAACTTATGAAAAATAGTAAAAATTCAAGAACTGAAAAAAATAACTCAGTATAGGAGTTTTAAAACATCTTAGACTGCAAAAAAGAGGATTAATAAACTGCAAGTTAAGCCAGTTAAAATTAAAATGAAAAAATATATAGGAAAACACTGAAAAAAGCATAGACACATGGGGCATGGTGAATAAGTTTAACATATATAACTGGAATTCCAGAAGGAGAGGGATGAGAAAATAGAACAGAAGCAACATTATAAAACTTAACAGAGAATTTTCCTAAACTAATAAAAAAATCAAACTACAGATGCACACATTGGTATAAACCTAAGGAAGGACAAATTAAAAAACAAACTCATTTGGGCATGCATCATAAAACTGTTGGAAAAAAAGGAGGAGAACATCATGGAAGCAGCCAGAGGAAATGACACAGTATTTTAGAAATGAGACTGATTAGCCCAATATTCAACATGATAAAAGACAGAAGATTAAAGAACTGCCCAGCAAAACATCTTTCAAAAATGAAAGAAAAATAAAGATTTTTATGTAAAGCAAAAACGAAAAGATTCATTGTCAGTAAATGGACCCTAGAAGAATGACTAAGAGCAGTTCTTCATTTAGAAAACAAATGGTCTCTTGGAAGTACAGTAATGCAGTAAAGAAAGAGCCAGAAAGGTTTATGTCTTTGATAACCCAGACACTTTTAAGGAGTACTAGTCAGGTGTTTTGTAGAATATTCCTAAGTTGGGATTTGTCTGATGTTTTCTCATGCCTAGAGTGAAGTTGTGGGTTTTGGGGAGGAAGATCGTAGAAGTACAATGTCATTTTATCACATTACTTCAATGGTATATTGATAAAAGTATCCACTACTTATTAAGATTGACGTGAAACTTGATCACCAGGCTGAGGTAGCTTTTGTTACGTTTCTCTACTGTAAAATTACTTTTTCTCCCCTTTCCATACTGTAATCTTTGGAAGGAAGTAACTGAGTAATGCACATTGAAGGGAGTTGTATTCCAACCCCATCAGGGCAGAGTATCTACATAAATTACTTGGAATTCTTAAGATGGGAGATTTGTCTCTTCTCCCATCTTACTTGGATCATTGGAATCACATAGTATGTAGACTTTTTAGACTGGCTTTTTTTCACTTAGAAATATGCATTTTAGGTTTCTCTGTGTCTTTTCATGGCTTGATAATAGCTCATTTCTTTTTATTGCTGTATAATACTCCATTGTTTGGATATACTAGCTTGTTCATTCCTTTACCTATTGAAGGACACCTTGGTTGTATAGAAGTCTCCAGAACAGAAAAGGTCCTTATTACTTGGACTTTGTCTACATATCCAGCCATTTTTCATTCTTCTTCCTCAACACTTTATGCTAGTTTATGCTGAACTATCTGTGGCTCTCCAAAAATATCACGTTGCTTCACTGGCCTGGGATTTTCCAAATACACAGAACTTCCTCTGCTATGAGTGTCTATATCTGCTTTTCTGCCTGAAATTTTTTGTTATTCCTTTGAAAATCAACTTAGACATGAAATCCTTCAAAAAAGTTAATTGCTCGTTCCTTATTATTCCCACTATACTCTATATATACTTGTTTGCTTGCTATTGTTGTTTGCCTATTTTATCATCTTTGAAATGCCTTCTTTGCGTTTTTATCTCCAACATTGGAATGTGAGTTCCCTGTAGGCCAAAGCTTCTCCATTTATCTCCGTATACTTGCAGTAACTGACATGACATATGGCCAAGTAATGGTTCAGTTAGTGGATTAACTTAATGAGTTAAAGTCTCTGATCAAATAAATAAATAAATAAATAGGAACTGTTTGTACTTCCCTATCTTCAAAGGTCAACCTATACTGTACTGTATCTGAATCACAATTCCAAATCTCCAGGACAGACAACCTGATTAGTCTAGCTGCAGTTATTTGCCCATTCTGGACCAATCGCTTATGGCAGAGGGAAGGGGTACTGCAGTAGAAGCAGAGCTGCTGAGGGGATAATCCATATATGAACGGTCCAACTAAAATGTCTGATTTTGATAGACACATTAAAAAATACCTTCTATAAACATTAATTTGAAGGAGATTTCTTTTATGAATTGATACCCAAAGAATGTGTTTGAAAGAATAACTTACAAAATGTGAGACCCAAATTTTACTTCTAGCAATCATTTGCTACTCCAGAGTCTGGAAAGATGATTTGAAGGATGCAAATAATTCACTCTATTGATGGGCCCTCATCTTTCATGCATTTGTCACCCCCTCTGCTTTTATTACAATTACATAAATATTTAAAAGTGCTGAAGTCTTTTGCTAATAAATAAAATTCCCCTTTGACCCAAATTCATCAATTCCTAGCTCTTTCCTCTGCTTCACAGCTGATCTTAGTATTTACTTCTTCACCATCGCTTCTCAGCTCACTCCCACCTGTCTTCTCTTTCTAAAACTTCCCTAAAATTGCTCTTACCAAGGACATGGCTACACAGTTTGTGATAAATATTAAGAAAAAAATTTTGAAAATGAAAGAACTTTTTTTGCCCTTATCTTACTTGACCTCTAAGAAATATTTGGCTTCCTCATTACTCCCTCCACAAAACAATTACCTTCTTCACTCCTATGATATCACATCTTTCTAAGGAGCAAAAATGAGGTTTTTGTTGTAAAGAAGCACATTGGAAGAGAAGGGAAAGCTCCCATGACCCTTGGCAGGGATTGGGAGGAAAGGGAAGACAAATGGCTTTCCTATAGACTCTATGTCATATGATGAGAATAGAATGGTGGAAAGATACCAACACATCAAGACCTGTGTTCCCCCAGGATCACAATGTAAAGTGGATAGACATACCTCCCTCAGCTACCCTTGAACTTTAGAGCAATCCTGTGTTGCTCAAGGTATTTTGCTCAGTACACCTAGCCTCTTCCGCTGGAAGTACGGGTAAGAATGCTTAAGCCCAGCTGGAGGAACAAATGATTTGGTCTATTTTCACCGTCCTGACCTTCAGTGTGGTGTGTGGTGATTAGGAGGTGCCAGTGCACTGGCTGAGATCTCTGCTTCCAGCATGGGCATTCAGAGGAATATGGGATACCCAATAACTATGGGCCCTGATACACCATACCATTGGTTTACTGTTAATCAGGGAGCTACATGAGTTTTCAGAATATCTAAGACAAATAAAAGATACCACAAAAAAATGAATTGATTTTGAACTTTCCTATAGATATGAATCAAGAGAAATATATTAATAGCTACAAACCACATGCCAGAGTGTATGTAGATCATCTTGGTAAATATATCAAGGTATTTGTGATTGGGACTACCACCTGGTTACTATAGTTCACTGTCATCTATCATGATTCTTATTTCCCGCTGTGGCCAGTCTAATGAATTGAATGGAATACAACAGGGAACCATCTTTCACCCTTCAGCTCTCTGATGATGCCATTAACTCTGGTATTGCTTCTGATTTGCTATCTTGACTGGCAGAGAGGCAGTTTCAGAATCTTCTACTTGGTCCTTCCTATCAGTCACCCTTGCACCACATTTCAGAGAATTAATGTGAGAGTTTGAATAGTGGCTAAGTGTATCTATCCCTAGTATGCATTTGAAGACAAGGCAACTTTACTTGTGGGCATGTACAACAATGCTTCACCTTATACCAATGTCACATGCCTCTTGTTTCCCAGTGGGGACTTTCCAGTGGACTCTTACATGTGAGATATCACAGAATCTAGCTGGTGCCCAAGTATGCAAAACCTAGATGTGTGGGAGAGTTAATGCTCCAAACTTTGACCAATGGAAGATAAGATCAGGTGTGTAATTTCTTCCCACATTCTTCTCTTTTGTACTGTTTAGAGATAGAGCAGCTTCATACAGCCTCTCTGAAGATGAACTGTAGGACTTTTGTCATGAAACTATGACTAATTCACTCATACACTCCCTCATATTTATTCTCCCTGTTTTCCTCCCTATTCTTTTCACTGACTCTTGCTTTCCTGCTTGAATTTCCCAGTAGAGTGTTAGTTAATATAAGCATTTGTTTCCATTTTGCTTTCTAAATAACTAGGTTAAAACATTTATAAGACGGGAACAATAAATCCCTACCTTATAGGATTGTTGTTAGGATTAAATGTGAATATTCAGGAAAAGTGCTTAGCCAAGAACTTGTCACAGAGCACGTGCTCGATGAATGGTACGTACTACTGTCATTTTGCTGCTACTGTTGTTAGTAGTAGTACTATAATCTATTCCATCAAGGGAACAGTTTCAACATTGTTATGTGTGCTATAAAGCATCTAGGCACAAAATTACCCTTGGTAACTTGATGTCTTGGGTCATCTAAAGTCACATCATAAAATGATGTGGTTCCCTCTATGTTTCCTGTAACTGCTATATTTTAAAGTTCAGGTTTCAAGTGGAACATGGAAAACAACAACACATTGCTGTTCTGGGCTATAATTGGCAGTATTTTGCAGCAGTTTGCAAAGTATTCTTTTCGGCAGAATATTTCCAGTAATAAAAAAAAATAATGAAAGCTAAAATTCCTTAAAAGTTCCTGGTAGTAACAAAACTAGAGTGAATGGCTGAAGGATTTCCAAGAAACATAATATACACGCATACACATATATACAAGGGACAAGTCTCCTGACATATTACTTTAAAGAAAACCAGTCCTTCTTTACGTTGCCTAGAAAAATAAGCTTTATTCAGAAGGTAGCAGATACCCGTGAAACATGAAATACTTCTATTCCCTTCTTAATCAATTGCTATAATGAAAACACTAAAGGCTGAATAGAGTTTTTTCCCCATGAAATGTCAGGATTAATATTTACTTGATATTAAAAATAGTTTCTGTGCAAGTATTCTCTTTAAATGTAACCCACATGTTTTAGATCATACTAGTTGTGTGAGTCCTAAACAGGCAATTCTTTTTTAAGTACATTACAGCAGCATGAGATCATGTCAGATTGATTTCCAGAAATAAATAAATAAATAATAATTAATAATTAATAAATAAATAAATAATGATTTTTGATGGTTCATAGACATGGGTGGGTGCTTTACAAAACATGTCAGCATCTCCTGCTCAAGCGGGTCCCAGTTGCTCTAGTTTTCTGCAGCTCGTAAAGCCACTTGGGAAGGGTAGCCACAATATAGTTTCTCACTATGATGCCAGTATTAATGCCAAGGTTGCTGATTCTCAGAATGCTAGAGTATGGTTGGCTTCTGGGTAGAAACTGGTGAGGACATGAGCTCCTTTCCAAATGCATCTCATTCCAAAAATTCTCTCAAATCGATTCATCAGCCTCTTTTCATGCCTCTTGGCTCAGAATCTCATCAAGTCTCTGAAATTCTGTTGATTTTTATATTTTTTTCCTTCTGCCCCTCAGAATGGGTCATCTCAATTGAACTCTTCTTTCTTCTGCCTCAATTCTGCTGCTAAGCATTGAGTGAATTTTTCATTTTGGTCATTATATTTTTCAATTGCACAATTCTTTTTGGTTCTATTTTATATATATATATTTCTATTTACTGTTATTATCTATTTGGTGATATAATGTTCTTATTCTATCACTTAGTTCTTTTTACATGGTTTCCTTTAGTTCTCTGATATTTTAAACAGCTGATTTGAAGTCTTTGTCTAGTAAGCCCAATGTCCGGACTTCCTCGGAGACAGTTTCCATTGATTGCCTTTTTTTTTTTTTTTAGTTTGTGCTTGGGTTTTTCTTTCTTTTTCTTTCTTTTTTCTTTTTTAAGATTTTATTTATTTATTCGACAGAGATAGAGACAGCCAGCGAGAGAGGGAACACAAGCAGGGGGAGTGGGAGAGGAAGAAGCAGGCTCACAGCAGAGGAGCCTGACGTGGGGCTCGATCCCACAACACCGGGATCACGCCCTGAGCCGAAGGCAGCCGCTTAACTGCTGTGCCACCCAGGCGCCCCAGGGTTTTTCTTTCTTGTTACTTCCCGTGTTTCATAATTTTCTGTTGAAACCTGGACATTTTAAATAATTAATATGATGACACTGGAACTTAGATCTTCTCCCTCCAGAGGGTTTATTGTTTTTGATGTTGCTGTTATCTCATGATAATACTGAAATAATCCTATGAAATCTGTATTCTTTGCCACGTATGACCACTAAAATCTCTACTTGCTTAGCTTAGTACTCACCTAATGATTGGACAGAAATTTCCTTAAATGCCTACAATGACTAGATCTACCAGTTTGCCAAGGGACTATGTGTATTTGGGCACAGCTTTCACACTCAGCCAGGCACCTGACAATGCTGCTTTACCCTTTATTTCCTTTTTGTACAGAGCCTGAGGTGAGAATTTAGGGTCTTCTCAGTACTTTACTAAGCTATATACAGCTGTTGGCAGGAGCACAGTGTTATGCATATGTATGGCCTTCTAGAGTCCTAGGAATATGTAGGACCTTTTCAAAACCCCCTACAGACATCACATTATCCTGCTTTTCATTTAAAGTTCCTTGATTATTAGTCTGTCCTTTCCCCAACTGTTTTCCACTGCCTCAGGCATTCATGATGTTAATTAATTGCCTCTGATATTTTTCTACAAACAGCCCCAGGTAAAAGGCTTTTAGCACTAGGCCAATTCTGAATGAGTTAAAAAAGAAAAAGAAAGAAAGAAAAGAAAAGAAAGAAAGAAGAAAGAAAGAAAGAAAGAAAGAAAGAAAGAAAGAAAGAAAGAAGAAAGAAAGAAGAAAGAAAGAAAGAAAGAAAGAAAGAAAGAAAGAAAAAGAAAAAAGAAAGAAAGAAAGAAAGAAGAAAGAAAGAAAGAAAGAAAGAGAAAGAAAGAAAGAAAGAAAGAAAGAAAGAAAGAGAAAGAAAAAGGCTTGAAACTGGGATCTTCCTTTGAACCAACCAGACTTGTCAAATAATGACAGTTCTCTGGGATTGGGATTTTGGAGAAACTCCAACTCCATTCTATCCTCTCCAGTGACTCAAGTTGATCTCTTTTAAGGCTATTGTGGAGTTAAGGAATAGAAGATGGAAACAGAGCAACCTAAAATATCACAAAATCACTGTTCTTATGGAGATTCAGCTATTTTTCTTGAATAAATGTTCCCCTGATTGCTATGAGCCTTTGTTCAATTCTCAGAGTTCTCATAAAATTGACTCTAGTAAGTTTTGCCATTGTTTTTGCTGCTTTCGTGGATGAGAGGATTTTTGAAGGTCCTTGCTCCACTATTTTCACTGATGTCTTGCTTGTTATTGCAGGCTTTCACTTTATTTTGCTGTACATTTTGTCGACTTCAGTATCAGAACTCTGTCCAAGTTTGATGTTAGAACTTTTCCTGAGAAAGCAGAAGTGCATGAATACTTGCATACAAGTGCACAGCTGACTTTCCAAATAAGCTGTCTGAACCGCATTAGCCGACTCTATATGGCCTGTCAGCCTATTGTGCTATATAAACTTGATTGATCAACATGCTATTCTCAGACTGTGGAAGCTTAACTAAATTCTTCATGACACATGAAACCATCTTTCAATAAAAGCTCTTTAATTATGCTATTGATGCAGCTATAGGGCATACTCTGGTTCAGTAGGACAAAATTGGCTTCTAATGACAACAATGTGTCTATAACCATGAGAAAGTTAGCAAACATTGTAATTTTCCAAAGCAAGTCATTATTTTTTTTTCTTGTCTTGAATTTACTATCTTATTCAGGTTCCAAGAGAAAATTCAACAAAGCTTTGAATTTTGGATTGTAATTGATAGCATTAGATCCTATATACCAGAGTGCAATATACACAGGATACAGTAGCAGTAAAGGGCATAACTCTAAAGCTGGAGCGCCTAGGGCTGAATGCTTCCTAGGGTTGAATCCACCACTTTCTTGTGGTATGTCTTTAGGCAAGTTTCTAAAAGTCAGACCATCTCTATCTTCTCAAATCAGCAGGTCTTCCATGTTCTTTTTGGGTTCCTTCTTTTTCTATTATGCTTCCAGTAGAAAGTCAGAGCAATTGTAGGGATCACTCCATTTGTTGCCTTTTCTTGGGGATAATAGTCCTGTACTGCCTGTTGTCCAATATCTGAAAACAGTTGTTTCATATATTCTGTTCAATATTCTCATTATTTACATCAGAAGTGTAGGTTTAGAACTAGTTAGTCTGTCATGGCTGGAAGTGGAGATCCCTCATTATTACTTTTATTTTTTATTTAAATATTTTTTGTTATTTATTTATGAGAGAAAGCATGAGGGCCAGCACAAGTGAGGGGAGGGGCCGTGGGGGAGGGAAAGGGACAAGCCCCCTCATCTGCTGGCCCAAGTGGGGCTCAGGACCCTGAGATCATGAACTGAGCCGAAACAAAGAATCCGTGATTTAACCAACTGTGCCACCCAGATGCCCTGATTATTATTACTTTTAAAAATTATCAAATTCTACCAAATTTTGCCAGCAAAAGTATTTTCAAACATTCCCCTTTGTCCCTTTGAATTTACTATTTTTTAAGCTTTTAAAAAACATTTTTTGAAGCAAAATATACTCCACAGTACATTGCATTAATCAAAGTATATGGCTTGATTAATTTGGTTTTGTCAATAATTATTGCTTCCATTAAGTTGTGATCAGAGCATAATACCCTTATTTCTAGTTTTTAAATTTTGTATCTCTTTATGTTTATATATATGATCAACTTTGTGAATGTTCAATGAAAAAGAATATCATTCCCTATGATAGATTGCTATATAGTCATAAGATAAGCATTTTTGAAGTTAAGTCTTTTATATCCTAATTTATTTTTGTATCCACTTTTCTTTAGACTGAGAAGTATATATTAAAACCTTCTATGACCAGTGTATTGATGTCTGCTGGGCTTTACAAATATACTTTCTACTTTATTAAGGTTATGCTATACTATTTGGAATATAGGTATGCATAATTATATATAATTCTTGTGAATAGTAAACTTTAGCATTGCTATTACTTTTCATTTAGTACTTTTATTCTAAAAGTCTAAATTCTGCCTGGTCAGTTCTCAAGGTAACAATTCCTTCATTATTTTTGTTTTCACATTGTATACCTTTGTGCCATCTACTATTAAGACAGTGAGATGAGTGTCTTAAATAAACAGTACTTTTTTCTGTCTCCTAATTTTTTGGTATATATTTTGTTTTAGTATGGCCCTTTCTTATCTTCATCCATCTTTTTCATCATCATCCAGTCTCCAAAGGACATCTCCCTCTCTAGGTAGGGTGTCTCCTTCTCCAGAGATGGTGACTTCACAAGACTATCATATTTAGTCCCATTCATTTCTAAACCCCTTCTTTTGACTCCCAGTAGCCACAAGTTTTAAAGTTCATGCTCAGTATTTCCCAATTAGAGTGGCGACTGTTGACATAACCTGTTTTCCACCAGTGCAGTCCCAGGCACAGTCTCCTCTTTGTAGAGTGCCCACCTGACTCTGGCTGTGGAGTGGTTCCAAGGGAGAATTCTTCTGGTCTTGGCTATTTATTGTTCATTTCCATGAACACTGTAGTTTTTGGTCATCTAGTTATCCTAGCTATCCTCTACGTATGGTAGATGAGTGACATGTATTTTATTTTCTTGTTTCTTGTGTGCTTTGTTAAAGGATGTGTGGATACATTAAAATTTTAGCAACTTCCATCATCCTGTGGAAGAGTGGAAGGTATCTGCTATTTTTCATCTCCCTTTTTCTAGTTTACTTTGCTATGTTTATATTTTTCAATATCTCTAAATCAGTTAAGATACATCTCTTTCATACAACATAGAACTGGATTTTGCTTTGAAAAACAGCTTAAAATATTTTTCTTCTAATTGAATTAAACCAAAGAATGTTTATTGGTATGACAGTAAGTTTGGTTCCTGTTCTAACATTTATCTAATGTTATATGGACTATTTTCTGTCCCTTTTTTATTGTTGCTTTTCTGGTAATTAGTTTGTATTTATAAAACAAGGGTTTAACTGTATACTTTTACCTTCATATGAAATGGAAACCATGTGCTATGCAACTTGTTTTCTCCATATCTTCTACCTTACAACCTTATTTAGTAACACAGTAACATTATTTTTCTCTGTACTTTTGTACCTCTTAATCTTTGTACTCTTATATGTATGGTTAACCTATTACCTGTCAGCTTTAAAGGATATACTTTGAATTTCCACCTTTTCTCCCCTTATTATGCCAGTTTTGTTAGCTGTCATTTCTATGTTGTCAGGACATTTAACATTTACAAACCATTCTGCTATTTTTATTTCAAGTTTTTTTTTAGTCAAAATTTTACCATTAAAGATATTCATTATTCATTACCACCCTCTTTACTGATTTTTTTTATAAGTTTTTATATGGATGAAAACTGTGCTCTAGTAGATTCTTCAGGAAGGGCTTATGAACACAATATTCCCTACTTTTCTATATACTCAAAATTATCAATAGTCTTTACACTAGACAGCTGGGTTGGGGGTGTAAAATATCTTTGGTTCACCCACTTCCCCCTATGTATCCTGAATACCTTTTTCCTGATGCAGAATTTTGTCATAAAAAGATATCTAACATGAAACTGTTTTCTTTTGCTTACAAGAGATTCAGTATATTTGTCTGAATGTTTTAGGAGTACTTCTTTTATAATTACATTTCAATAATTTTAGTAGAATAAAGCTTAGTGTTGACAATATTTCTGGTGAGTTTTTGTCATCTGCCAGAATGTTATATTGGTTTTTCCTTTATTTCTTTATTGTCTTTGGATGAGGATGACCAAATTTCTTTTCTATTATTCATAATCAAAATAGATGGATTCTCCTGAATGAGAAGCAAGGGACCAGGTGAGAGTATTTAACTGTCGGAGATAGGTGAGTCAGTTTCCATAATAAGCCTGAAACTGAGTAGTAATCAGGGTGTTACATACCCACATACAGTTGCAGTGAAATCTAATTAATCATGTAGTTTGTAGGAATAAAATAAATGGTTATTGTTGAATAACATGTAAAAGGCAAACAATTCCAGACCTATGGACAGAAACTCAAAACATAAGCCAGTTGCTAGACTTGGAATTCATTGACTGAAAGGGACCCCACAACATGAGTCTTATTCTAAGTCCTACCCAGTGGTACCTATCAATATTTTCCACTGTAACTATGCACTAGGAAAAGAGAAATCTTAAGTTAATTACATACTAGATCTGACCTAACACTAACCCTCAGAATTCCAGAACACTAATGTCACCTACCAGTTAACAGGGGCTTATAATGATCAGGCAATAGACTAATTTGATAGAAAAATAGCACATGCAGAAATTCAAAGTAATTTCACATATTTTGGAGTACTCAAATTTTTAGTATAACTATCTTTCCAGTAGCAAATTAATATATTCTTGAAACCTGATATGTAGCTATTGACTTAAAATATGCTTTTTCCTTACTCTAGTAATTAAAAATAATCAAAATAGTGCAAGGAGGGCTATGTCAATTCTCTTGCTCTAGTTTAGAGTCCAAAGAGATAGTTTTGATATCCTACAGAACATCACACCATTCATTATACTGATATTATGTTAGATGGATCAGATGAGCATAAAATGGGAGAAATCACAAATGCCTAAAACATAGCATGAGAGAGGACAGACAATAAATCCTATCAATATTCAGGAGCTTGCACATCAGTGAAATATCCAGGAGTCCATTGGTCTGAAGCATGTCAAATAATCCCTCTAAAGTGAGAGAAACGTCGCTGCACATTACACTGTACAAGAAAGCAGCACATACTGTGCTTTAGATTTTAGAAGCAACCCAGATCACACCTGCGTTCACCATTTTACCCATTTACTGGGAAACAAAAAAGATTGCCAGGTTTAAGTCATGCCCAAAGAAAAAGAAGGGTCTGCAGCAGGTCCAAATTATGGCATAAGCTTTCCTACCACTTCAGCCTTATAACAAAGCAGTCCCAGTGGTAATGAGCATGTGACATGTAAAAGTATCATATGGTGACTCTTGCCAATCCCAAAGAAGAACCATGGTGCAGAATGTCTTTAGGGTTTGGAGTAAGACCGCGTCTTCTGATGATGATGACTAGTTTTGGTTTGAAAAGTCACCTTCTTGCTCATTACTCAACCTCAGTAAAGACTGAATATTGGACCACAGAATACAAAGGATTATAGCACTCAAACTGCTCATGATGAATGGAGTATTGTTTGATCCACTGAATCATGTGCATGGAGCATGTCATCATTCAATGACGACTGAACATGGGATGGGTCTTAGCAGATCGGAAAGCATATTAACTTGTATAAAAAGAGTCCTCAGGGTCCCTGTTCTTTCTACTTGGCTTTAACTACATATTTGGTCTTACAGGAAGTTCTCTATGGCCAGTTAACCAAAGAGGAAAAAAATGTGCTCTGTTTTATAGTTAGCAGAGGAAGAAAAGTGTTTTTTCTGCATGATATTCTGGCACCAGCAAAAAGTTGATAACCACTACATAACAGAGTTCCTCAGGGCTGGCCCTGAATGACAGCAATGAAAGAAATCTTTCCAGTTGGTCTGCTTGTCCACAGTCCATGGCAGAAAAGTTAGCCTCAAGTATTGATTTTACACTAACACTATTTCTTCAGCTGCTCCAAAGATTCTATAAGCCTTCAAATACCCAGTTATAAATCTGTCTCTGTCCAAACCTGCTCCAGAGCATTATAGTCTCTGTAAAGAGCCCTGACCAAAGAATTTTAACTAATATTTTATGCCTTGACTATGTAATATATTAGGTTTCATGATCTTAAAAGCATTACAGTCAAATGACATACATATAAAGAACAACTGTTGCTGCTTTTGTTTGCATTCATCAGAAATTATTCATATGTATGTATAAATATTAAAGCAAGCCTCACCTTGACAGAATGGTGGAGCAGTTATAATAAAACCTGGGAAAATTACCTTATTTTTCAATAATTTCTCAGCCTGTAAGAATGCATAAGGAGGTGAATTTGACAAGCTGGAATGCATTTGCCTGGTGAGAACCACAAGAGGTTAAACACTATCTTCTGGTTAATAAGTCAACTGCCCTGAATGCTTGGGGTCATAAAATGTCTAAGCCATGCTGTGTTGGGAATTTTAAACTGCAGCTTTACATGACCTGGGTGAATGACTGAAATATTGATGTAGGTATTACTCTGGAAAGAACATTAACTTTCCTTCTTCATTTTAAAAGTCAGTATTGAGCTCCGTCCAGCTGGCCTGATAAATAAACCACCCTTCAGGAAGTAGCAGCAACTGATACACATACCTGATTTGACCGAAGGAATAGAAAACTATAAAATAAATAATGTAAAGGTCTTGTTTTCTCAGAACCTTCAGGCCAAATATGCCTCCTTTGGAAATGTCAGTACAAAACATGTAAATAGTGACATTTAATCTATTTCTTTACAAAAAAAAATAAAATTTATCTTGTAAATGTTGAAGGTTTTTTTTTTCTTTCTAGAGTATACAGTGGCAATTTTGGAATTAATTATTTATTAAATTTTTTCAAGGCTCTGATAAATAATAACATTGATAATTATATTCATTAGTATTTAGGTGTGTGACTGGCTCTGTATTAGGTGTCTAAGATAATTTTAAAAACCTTGTCAAATTACAGAGATAAAATCTGGACCTGGTTTGTCTGGCTCCAAAACTCGCAAATTTCCTCAGTGCCATGGAAATAAATATATGTGGAAATACATTTGAAAGGGCATTTCATAACAAAGCACTAAGTGATTTGGGTATTGATTTAATGGAGGAAAGTGTTGTACCATTCACGCTACTTAAATGGCCTCATGGTATTAGAAGGATGACTAGGTGAGAAGAATACCGTAGTTTTCTCATATTGAGCCCCGTTCTGTGCTAAGTTGTCAGAGAGGTGAAGGCATTACGTCTTCTTTTGTAATTTTCTACCACCTCTTGGCACAAGATTCCTCAAACTCAGGGTCTTCTGCCCTTCTCTGGCTGATCAGTGAAATAGAACACATCCTGTTAGATGGATGCACTGCCTCCATTCTTGCCACCATGGCTGTTCCATTCATGTGCCTGTTGTGAAACACTGGAGAGGACCTAACTATTTATTAAATTTCTTCAGGGTTTTCTTTAGGGTTTATTAAATTTCTTTGATTTTCTTACCTGCTCTACCTTTTCTTTCCTTGCTAATACCGTGTGCTCTGAAAGTTACGTATCACTTCATTTCTCAAGTTTTCAAGCACCAGAACTGCCATTTCATAGAGTTCGCAACTAATTACTAGAGACAACTGTAACAAAAGTATATGTTTGATATCTCATATCAATGCCCACCCAAGAACACCCACTGCAGCAGAGGCTATGAGCAGCCAGATAGATAACATGACTTATCTGGTAGAGATTAGTCAGCCTCCTTTTTTCAGTCATCCCAGGATTACACGATGTGCACATGAACGGAATAGTTATGGTGGCCAGGATGGGGGCAGTGCACACACCTAACAGTACATATGGTCTATCTCACTAAGACCATCATCTATCCTTTCTGCTGAGTGTCTAACTGAATAGCAGCAAACACTGACACAAAATCTTCAATGTGGTACCACCCCTTATGAGCCCACCGAGCTCTTGATGGTATGTTGAATACATCTGACCCTTCTTCCCTAGAGGAAGCAGCAATTTGTCCTTATTAAGACTGATGCATATTCCAATTATGGGCTTATTTTTTCTACCTTCAGAGCCTTGGCCAGCTGAGACTCAGAACTCACAGAATGTCTGACTAATTATAGTGTAATACTGCCTAGCATTGCTTCATACCAAGGGATCCACTGGTTTTCCATATAATGTATCACTTCTTATAGCCATTTACAAGGCCAGCTCAAACACTAGCATGGGGATGACATGCAGTCAGGGCATATTTATGGTGCTGTTGTAGGCAGAATACTGAGTTCTCACACCCAAAGGATGGAAGTAAAAGGGATTGCTGTCACCATCATTCCAAGTGATTAACTTGAGACATTTGGGGTTTTTTTGTTTGTTGGTTTTCTATCCACATAAGTTTAGGCTCTGCTTTACTATAAGTCAACTTGTTCTTTGGTTAGCATGGGGCCTGGGATGAGAAAAGATTATTTCACCCGAGGATCCAGTAACTTGTGAATCATCACCTAGTCATATGATGTGCTTGAAAGCACCAAAAAAAGGAGTTACTGTACTAACCACTCTAATTGGCCCTGATTATCAGGAGGAAACAGAGTGGCTGCTACTTAATGGAAGCAGGTATGTCTCAAACTTGAGAGATTCACTGGGGTGACTGTTTTGCTTCCATGTTCAGTAATAGCTAGGAATGGGCATTTATAGCAACCATAGCCTAAAAAGGGCATAATAACCACTGGAGCTCAGATCTTTGAGTTATGAAGGTGTAGGTCTCCACCAGGCTAGCAAAAGTACTGGCTTAGGTTGAAAGGAATCTAGGAGTAGTTGAGGAGGGAGATGATCAGTATCAGTTGTGGGTTCTGAAACAATTAGTCCCACTACAAATTGTCACTGGTTACTACTTAAGAGAAATAATGAAAAGACAGAATCATTTTAACATAGGGTATGGGTAAATGAGAGTATTAGTGTGGAGTTTAACCAGGCTTGTTCATCTGGCTCATCTCCCTCTGACTTAATCACTTCAGTGGACTCCAGCTGACCTCTAGTTCTTTTCATTGCTGGTGTCTGCACCTCTTTGTCCCAGGACGTTCTCCAAAGCTGTATTTGCCCTTGCACATGGTAGTCCAGAACTGTCAAGAAATTAACTCCCCTAGCTCCCACACTCTCATCTGTTAATCAATGACAAAGCAAAAGTTTGTAGATGAATGTCCCAGTTCCCTCACTCAGAATTGGCAAATGTCCCCCTGGAAATACTACTTGCAAAAATCACCTCACCCCTATACCCCTCTTTCTAGAATCTTTGACCCTCTAGTCTTAATGGTTTCAGTAGTTCTCTAATGCCTTTGGTGATTTTTCTAGCTGTTTGGCAGGGACATGTTTGCTACAAGGTACACTATCCTAATCAGCAATGGAAAGCTTCCACGGGCCACTTCTGAGTTTCAAGCATAATTTGTGGCTATTTCTTTAAAGCATATTAGTAATAGCATTTACTGAGCAATTACTATTTAACATGGTGTATATTGGTCAGTATATATTCCTTACATCTAATTATCCCCTCTGTAGGTGTTATCCCTATTCTACATATAAGAAAAGGAGCTAGAGAAAGGCTAAATAACTTTCTGAAGATCAGACATTTAATTAAGATGTGATATTCTTGAATTTGATGTGTCTGGTTCCAAGCTTTTCCTGCCTTACCAGTGGTCCTCAAGTTTTCTGCATACAGCAAAATAAATGATGAACTGTACAAAGTGCATATGCTCAGAACTAACTCAGATATTCTGATCTTTTTTTTTTTTTTTCTGTAGAGGGCCTCAGAATCAACATCTTTGGCAAGCCATCCAGATAATCCTATATATGCATATATGTAGATTTTCCATATATATATTTCCAATAAATGTATATATTCCAAGAACTATATTTTGAGAAACACTATATCAGATTGCCTATTTTGCACTTTATATAAAGTATACAAGCTTTAACAAGATTGGAATTTTCTTGAATTCAGAGGTCAAACATTACACTTTGGACATGATTCTCATAGGATGTAACATGGCAAATAGGAGAGCCTCAATAAATACTTTATGACTAAGAGAAAAAATTCTAGAAGAGGGACTGTGGGCATGATTTGATATGATTATGGTCTAACAAGAACAAAAAAAATTCTCATTTTCAATAGTACAAGAATCACGAGACATCTGTGCCTGCCATAGATGAGAGTACAGTTTAAAGGGAAATTACCATTGTAGTTACCTTACTACATATACAGGGCTATATAATTCATTACTTTAAAAATTAATCTGAAAAATATCATTTTGAGATGTGGCCAATTTCAAGTCAGATCAGTATCAAGCATTCTATTCATTTTTTTTAACAATTAAACTTCTGAAAAAGAACTCTCAGAGAAAAACTGAGCTCCAATATTTAACATTTTCAGTGACTTTTGCAAAAATAGACTACATCCTGAGGAATATTCTAAAGTCTTAGATACCAGTAAGAATCATTTTAATTCAGCATGCATTTATTTAGCATAGAATTTTCATTTATTTTATCATAAGTATATTTGATGGATAAATCATTCTAATTTGTTCACCTTGACTCCAGTGAGTACAGAAGGTCTTTGCAGCAGATGCTTCTATAAGCCACTTCTATTTGGGAGTATAATGACAGTCCATCTAACATAAATATATTTTGGTGTTTTCATTTCTGTGATAATAAAAACTGTGACTTCAGCTCATTTGGTATAGTAAGCGCTTGGGGTGGAATTTTGCACTAAGACATGGCAAGAGAGCTCACCTTTCTATCAAAATACAACTTCTACTGACAAAAATGATAATTCAGAAAAATCCTAGAAATAACAATAATTTAACCATAATCTCTACTAATTGAAGTGTCAACAGGAGAGAAATAAGAAAAACAAAAATTAGAGCCAGACTCATACTTCTGGCATGAGAACTAAATGATGTTCCAGGTATGCTAATGGAATGTGATATACAAATGAATGTCATCCTTCACATGTGTAACAGCAGACGAAAAAGGTTGAAAGCCAGTATTCCATATTGCCCTTCAGTATTAGGTAAGAAAACATAACTCACTTAATAAAGGACTTTTTTTAAAAAAGTAAAAAAGCAGCATCAAAAGAGAAAGCAAAAAAAAAAATTTATAAAAAAATAAATGTCATGAAAGTATTTGTCTCAAAATTCCCCCAGTAAGACAATAAACGCTACTGTGAAAGGTAAAGAAATAAAAATTTGCCCATGTGGAACTTAAAATAGAGAATAATTGAGCAAAATGACAAAAGTTTTGAAATATTAAGATGGAGTCCATTTCTGGGCAGGATGGATTAGGTTACAGCTGCCCAACGATCCTTCTGCACTAGATAAAGTGAGATAAATTTAAAATGTCATGTTCACATAGACATTGGAGAACTATAGAAGCAGTGAGACTTGAAGAAAGTAAAATGCATCTGAAGAGAACACTTTTTCCAAGTGGGCTGAAAAGGCAAAGATCGGCTGGAGAGTTGGGAAAACTGTGGAGAACGCAGTTAATACTCACAATGAAATTCTTAGAAAATAAGGAATTGGAAGGAACTTCTTCAATCTGAAAAAAGAGCATCTGCAAAAGAACATCCAGCAAACATCACATAGAATGGTGACAACTTTTCCCTGAGACAGGAACACAAAGATGTTCTCTGTCATCACTTCTAATTCAAAATGAGACAAGAAGTTCTATCCAGTGCTGTAAGACATTAGGACTGGAATGGAAGAAATAAATTACCATTCTTTTGAGAGGACATGAATGTGTGTGTAGAAAATCTAAAGGAATCTATAATTATTAGAAATAATAAGTGAACATAGCAAATCTAATATAGAAAATACTAATATGTTATTTTTAAAATTACCTTCATAATTTTAAAACAAAAACATCAAACACCTAGTAATAAATCCAATGGAAAAATATGTATAACAATCATATTGAGAAGTACAAAATTTAAAGAGGCCTTTACATGGAGGGATACATGTCAAGTCTCCTTAAATTAGTTTACAGATACAGTGTAATCCCAACCAAAATTTCAGCTGATATATTCTTTAAAGATCAACAGCCAATTATGAAATTTAATTTCAAAGGCCAAGAATAATCAAGGCAAACTTATAGAAAGCAGGAAAAGCAGACAAGAACTATTATAATGCTTCAGTATTTAAGATGGCATTGAACTGGTACATAGAAAAATGAAAATACCAGTGTGGAAAAGGATTCACAATTCTCTAATATATGGTAAAGTTGACTTGTCAGTGCAATGGAAAGAGAACGAACGGTCTTTTCAAAAATGATGCTAAATCAACTATTTTTAAAAATTACCCATTCTTTATGTCACACATAAAATTAACAACATGGATTAGACATAAATGTGAAAAGTAAAACTGTAAGACTTTAAAAAAAAAAAACTATGGATATAGAGTTTATAACCTTGGAATAGTCCAAGAGTTCTTCAATACAAAAAACAGTAACCATAAAGAGAAAACGTGGCAAACTGCACTACATTAAAATTAAAAACTTCTCTTTATCCAAAGATACCATTAAGAGAGTGTAATGGCAGGCCACAGGCTGGAGAAGAATTTTGAAGACTTACAAAAAGAATTTATGTCCAGAATATATAAAGAACTCTTACAAGACAATTTTTAAAAGGTAGGAAAACCAGTAAAAAATTGGACAAAAGATGAAATAGGTACATCACAAAAAATATGCAAACGGCTACAGTACACATGACAAGGCACTCAATGCCATTAATTATCAAGGAAGTGCAACATAAAACCACTATTTTACATTTATACACTTTTACCGAAATGGTTAACCTGAAGATGACAGACAGTATCATGTGCTGGCAACATGAGGAACAACTGAAATATTCATTTCTGCTTACAGTTGTGAAATTGACAAAAACAGCTTTGGAAATTGGATTGGTAGTTATCTACTCCAGCTGTATTTATGTAAAACCTGGGACCCAGCAAATTCACAACGTAAATGAGTACATATGTAAACCAAAGGATATGTACAATAATTTTCATAGCATTATTTTAAATAGAGCTAAAAACTGGAAAGAATGTAATGCCCATCAATTAAAAGATTAATTTAATGATGTATTTGTCCAATGGAATATTACACAATGCAGATGAAAAAGCTATCACTACAAATAGCAGCATGGATGAAACTCACAGATATAATGTTGAATGAAAAAAGCCAGAAGTAAGAGTACTTAATGTATAATTCCCCTCATAAATTTCAAAAACAGTAAGACATAATCTAAAGTGTTAGAAATCAGGATAAAGGTTATCAGAGAGATCAATAATGGCTTAAGTGAATTTCTGGGACATGGGTAATGTTCTGTTTTCTTGCTATGGACACTGGTCACATGGTATGTATTCACCAGATGAGAATTCACAAAGCTATACATTTATTATAATTTTGTACACTTTTCTTGTAAATTGTACATTTCAATAAAAATTTGCTGAGTACATGGTTCATGAAGAAAACAAGTATCATTTTGAGTGTATGAATAGGAAAATTAGGTAATATTATGTAGAACATATGGCAAGGCATATTTCATAAAAATGTAATCATATGCGTATCACTGGGAAATCAATGTCACTTCAAAATAGTAACAGTGACTTTCCTAAATGAAGTTACTAAAATTAAAGTATCATATTAAGTTAAACTTTTTAAAAAATCTTTATTATGTAGGGAACAGGAAAGAGACAGTGTCTGATCTGGAAAATTTCTTGACTGCCATAGAATATTGACTAAATTTGATGCAAAATGTAGACTATTCTTTGTGCTGATATTCTATGTAAATATTCTGTACAATATTTCAAAATGTCTCTCAATGCAATGTTATTGAGGAGAATGGGTTTGAAGGTTTTAGTTTATTCATTTGTCATCTAATTCTGAAATGGCACCATATATATAAGAGTAGCTTTCATTTGTTTTCCTAAAGGTGATATAAAACTAATAAGTAGCTTATATATTCACCCCCAAAAAATCACTGTGAAATGGAACACTGTGTGTAACATACACCAAATAATCTGTGACAGAGAATGGAAAATGTTCTAATGAAAAGTCCAAGAATAAAATGGACTATTACACTACTATTAGCAATACACTCCTAAAAAGTACTAATTTATAAGTAAAATAAGATGTAAGGGTTTCTTTTGATTATGTAAATATGAAGGCATATTTCAATAAGTGAATCATGCAATTATTAAATTATGTAATTGTAGGGGTGCCTGGGTGGTTCAGTTGGTTAAGCATCTGCCTTTGGCTTGGGTCCTGGTCCCAGGGTCCTGGGATGAGTCCCTGCTCGGTGGAGAGTCTGCTTCTCCCTCTGCTCCTCCTCCCTGCCCATCTCTCTCATGCTCTCTCTCTCTCAAATAAATAAAATCTTTAAAAAAAAAAGTAACAAAAACACTTTAAAAAAATAAATTATGGGGGCACCTGGGTGGCGCAGTTGTTAAGCCTCTGCCTTCGGCTCAGGGTGTGATCTCAGCATTCTGGGATTGACCCCCACATCAGGCTCCTCCACTAGGTGCCTCCTTCTTCCTCTCCCACTCCCCCTGCTTGTGTTCCCTCTCTCGCTGGCTGTCTCTGTCAAATAAATAAAATAAAATCTTTAAAATAAATAAATAAATGAATAATGTAATTATAGATTATTTTTAAAATAATAAAGTTACAAGGATCAGTTCTATAGCTTTTACAGTTAAAGAAGAGCACACTGGTCTTCCTGTTTATTTATTTATTTATTTATTTAAAGATTTTTTTTATTTATTCAACAGAGATAGAGACAGCCAGCGAGAGAGGGAATACAAGCAGGGGGAGTAGGAGAGGAAGAAGCAGGCTCATAGCAGAGGAGCCTGATGTGGGGCTCGATCCCACAACTCCGGGATCACGCCCTGAGCCGAAGGCAGACACTTAACCGCTGTGCCACCCAGGCGCCCCCTTCCTGTTTAAAACAAAAAAATCTTGCTGTGATTTGACCATACATGAACTCTGGAAAGAATCCCCAATATTTTTGTTTTGTCATGTTTCTCCTTTGGATTGCTTTTCATTCTAAAGTAATACAATTAGTATTTAAGAGCTTCTGGGAGATGTAAAACTGACCTAAGTTTAGACTCAGTTTCCTTTCTTAGATGTTGTTTGATCTTTAGTAAATTACTTTGCCCGGCTGATCCTCAACCTTCTTATCTGTACAGAGCTACAAAATATTTATGTTAAGCTTACACTTACACAATGCTTAGCACAGTACCTGGCAATTAATATGCATATCAGATTGTTTTACTTTCATTCTAAGAAACATTAAATATGACCGGATCCTACCAAGCTTAGTTCTCCAGGAATATGCTGATTTATCTTTAAAATTATGGACCTAAATCCTTTTTCTTGTTTCCCTCCGTAGAGCTGAGAGTTTGACACTCTAAAAACAAAAAAAAAAAACCCAAAATAAAGTTTGCTCAAAACTTGGCAGAACCAGAAAGGAAATACAACTATATGCATAAAACATCTTATCTAAAGATTGGTTTTTTGGCTTTCTGAATTTCAATAAAAGCAGGAAGGTACTTTTTAAAAGCCCATAATCCCCATTTTCCCACCCCCCAGGTAGGCTCTCAGTGTGATCCTATCTTCCACAGTTCAGAGAGTTTGCAGTAAACCCAAGGAATCTGCATTTAAAAAGCTTTTCAAATGGTCCAGATTTGTAGCCAGGCTTGGGAATCACTGAATAAAATCAGTTAGGCTAAAATCACTATGGAATGATCTATGGTGACTTACTGAAATCTTCCTTTCCCATATCTCTCCCTAACACACAAGCAGATTCTGGGAAGAAATCTTGTTCTAGTCTTTGCATTTCAAGATCAAAATAATGGTTTCACTTTAACCTTTTTGCAATAATATCTTCCCAAGGAACAAGTCCACTACATGAAGAAGAGCAGTATTTTCATCCAGTACATACCTACCACTCCCTCCATCCACCATATTCCTACTTCTCCTATCTATTTCATTCCACAAGAACTTCTTGGGGTGGTGACATTATCTGTGATATTTCAAATACTCACGTACAATACATATCTAAGAGAATTCCTTTGAAGTCATTTGGTATGGTAACTGAATTTCAGAAACCAAATACAGCAGAACTTTACTAACTACAGAAGATGGTACCAAATTTGTTCAACTATAATTTATTTTATTTTTTTTAAGAATAAGGGGTAACTACTGTGGATAGCCTTTGAACTTACTGTTTAACTTCAAAATCCTCTTACTCTAATATTCTAAATGAAAAGAAGTATTGTAATGAATTCTAAATGAAAAGAAGAAAACTGTCTACCTAGACTTACTTTCAAATTCCTTAAATGCAATACTTGCTCATTAGATAATAATTAACCAAATTTCCTGAAAATATATATATTTTTAAATGGTTAAAACAATTTAAAATAGTACAATATACCACAATGACTAGGTCCTAGACTTTGGAATCAAAAAGCCTGAGTTTGAGTACTATCATTTGCTCACATTCTCTGAACCTGGCAAATTTATTTAATCTTTCTTTTTCAGCCCAGAATCCTTAAGAGGGAAAAAAAAAAAAAAAGGACAAAATGCATCACTGAGTTGGCCACAGGCATGTTGATAGATTGATTTCCTAGGACATTCTCAGAAAAGTCCTATCTTATACTAATACTCTAGCTAGACAATCTATCCATAGGAGAAAGGGACAGATCTTATCTTGACACTTGTATTTGCCATTGGTCAAGGTTTATCTTCATGGAGTGTTGCATACATGAAGGACCCAGCAGTTTCCAAGGCAAGTTTCCAAGGGAAGACTCAGGACAGGGCGCATAAAAAAATCTCTGAGCTTGAGGCAAGGCACTATCATGTTGTATCCATAAGCTATAGAATGGATGTGAAACAACCACTCTAGTCAACTCTTGGCCTATAGTGGTAGCAGTGGTAGCAGTGACAGCCCATGGCAACAGCAGTGTATCAGTTAGCTATTGTCACAATAGTGTTGCCAAACAAATCACCCCAAATCTAATGAAATAAAACAATAAGCTATGTAGTTTATACAGGTAGGGCTCCACTGAGGACCTTTGTTTGAGGATGTCAGTCAGCTGGACTTGGCTCCAGGCTACAGAGTCATAAATTGGCCCTACGCTTAAGTAGAAAGTCTATCTAGCACATGTTCTCTTGGGAGATCCCCAGAACACAAAAGTGTAAGACTTACCTCTGTATCTGCTAACATCCCACTGGCCAAATCAAATCATATGTTCAAAACCAAATAGAAATAATGAGAAAGTATGTGCCACCTATCATGAAGTCATGGGCAACGGTGTGGAAGAAGCATTCTTTTACAGCTGAATGATGAATTAGGACCAATAATACAATCTACTACAAAGAGACCAGTCTTTGTGAGCGCAGGAATAGTGCAAGATGTTCTTAGGGCCGTTCTGATCAAGGAAAATTCTCAGATCTCAGTGACATACAAAATGAATCCAGTACTCTGGATAATCCTTGATTTTTTCATCTGTAAAATAGGGATAATAGTAAACCTTAACACACAGGGTATATATTTGGGATTTTAAATTAAATAAGTTGCATAAAACAACTCTTAGCACAATGCATGGCATAGTGTTCAAGAAATGCTAGTTAACGGGGCGCCTGGGTGGCACAGCGGTTAAGCGTCTGCCTTCGGCTCAGGGCGTGATCCCGGAGTTGTGGGATCGAGCCCCACATCAGGCTCCTTTGCTATGAGCCTGCTTCTTCCTCTCCCACTCCCCCTGCTTGTGTTCCCTCTCTCACTGACTGTCTCTATCTCTGTAAAATAAATAAATAAAATCTTTAAAAAAAAAAAAAAAAGAAAGAAATGCTAGTTAACACATACCTACCAAAAGAGCCATTTACCTTCATTTCAGATATGCCAGAGGCCATGAGTGAGTAAACAAAAAAAAACCCACAGAATTAAGCTCACTTTGACTTACTGTAGGAAAATAAGCAGTAATTTTGTTCTTAATCACATTGGGTTAATATAATAGCATGAGCTTTGTAACTGTGAGGTAGACTATCTGATGAATATTGAAGAATGAAAAGAGGAAAGAGAGAGAATCATCCCTCAGTTATTCCTTGTCTCATTTAGAAGGTTGTTCTGCATTAACAATTGATTGAAATAATTTCAGTTGTAAAGCAAAGCTACTTTTAGTACAAGCATCTGGTCTTTGCAGTTGTGGGGGGAAAAAGGAATTAAAATTGCTCAAGGAATTCTCCACAGTATCAGAAAGATATCATTTCAAATTCAGCAGTAATGAAAGAAAACAAACAATTAAAAAATGTCACATGGCGAAGTCAGTATGGCTGATTATAAAGGGAGTCACAGGAATTTGTTTTTATGGTAAATTTTGAACAGTGACTATAAAATTCTTAATGTGAGAGATGAGATGGATTCCAGAGAAGTAGAAATCTGTAGGTGGAAATTCTCCCAGTGATCATAATAGTCATTATTACTGAATATTTATAGTTGGAATTAATAACATTCATCTAAATAGACGTGTGTGTGTGTGTGTGTGTGTGTGTGTGTGACTTTCTAGCACACTTGTCTGATGTTCATTTTATTTCTTTATTTTACTTTCTAATTCTTCACTCTTTGATTGATTACCCAATATTAACTAGAAAGTATTCCTTATATACCCCTAACTATGCCTATCCAAAGCTTTAATGCTCTGTTATTAACATTTGTTTCTATAGAAATACATCTAAATATCACGTGATGGGAATATATTAATAAATTATGTTTATATTTTAGTATCTACTACACACCAGTCATTTCAAAAACGAGAGGTCAAAACAACCTACACATATATGTTGGGGAATTTTTCTTCTGGCAATTTTTCTTTCTTGAAGTTATTAGAATATAACCCTTAAAAATCCAGCATGGTACAAATATACCTCTTCCTACATAATGGTAACTACAAGAAACAGGAAAATAAGTTGATGGAAAGTTCTTTTGAGACCAAAACACAAGCATTTTTTAGTACGGTCTATTTAAAGAGTGTTTTCTTATAGAGACCCAGGGGAGATTTTTAATAGTGGTGTGTTTGTATTTTTAGCTTTTGTCATGTGACCTTGGGCAAGCCTTGATTTTCCCACACACACCAAGCGAGACAGCAGTTAATATTTTTGTTACAGATTTGCTTCTTACAGAATTTCAAAGGGATCAAATGACAGGAATGGCCACCAATCCCTGTACCAACAGATGGAAAATTACTCCAAACTTTTCTGTGAAGGAGAGAAGGCAAGGGGGCCAATGCTCAGAGACAAGACCCTTTGCTCTTTTTTGCTCCAGCCTTTGTTGGTTCTTCAGGATAATCACAAATCTTTTATCACTGTTTCACAAGCAGAGACGTGTGACAAGGGGTCTTACCAGAACTAGGAGGAGATGTTTACCGGAAAGATAGGAAAGATGCGATTTGCTAATCTGCATGTTCTACTGTCTGCTAAACATAGCCTAGGGGACAATGCATACATCTCTTAGATCACAGGACTAGTTGTTTGCGCTAAGAAAGCTTCAGGGAAGGCAATTCCCTGGGGCATTCCTATGGCAGAGTGGTCACGCAGCCCTAGCCATTCCAAAGGCCTACGCCCTTCTCCGAACCTTCCCTTCTCCGAAACTTCCCTGCCCCCAGTGGCCTCCATGTTACATTTTAGCAAGCCAGGTATTATGGATGATTTCATGCTCTACACTAACCCCAACAATCAAAGATTTTGAGAATCCTTGGGACGCCTGGGTGGCTCAGTCAGTTAAGCGTCCATCTGTGGCTCAGGTCATGATCTCAGGGTCCTGGAATTGAATGTGCCACATAGGGCTCCCTGCTCAGTGGGGAGTCTGCTTCTCCCTCTCCGCCTGCTGCTCTCCCTGCTTTGTGCTCTCTCTCTGACAAATAAAATCTTTAAAAGAAAAAAAAGTACACTGGAATTAATGTTAAAATTTTATTTATTTATTTTTTTTTTTGAGAATCCTGTGAAACTTTCAGAGTTTAACTGGGAAGTGTGAATCTCTGCACGTGACAGTGAGTTATCAGGCTTGTAGAAGGAGGCAACTGCAGTTATCTGAGGACAGAGGACTTAGGGGAGCTGTGGGCTTTACCTTGCTGGGCTAGGGTGCCCTGTTGAACCCACAAAGCTGCCATTATCAACATACTGGTGAGACTCACTCTTCAATAAAACCCTGCTCTGTAATTCCTCCAATGAGCCTTAGATCTTCAGGATATTTTTCAAGGACTTCTAATTATTTTTCAGAGAAATGTGGTCCTTTTAGAGATTAGATTTGGGGGAAAGAGGTTACAGTTTCTGGTTTTATTGTTTTTATTTTTCCCTTAATGAGTAATATTGCAGTTTTATTCATTGTCCATTTTTCACCAAATTTTCCTGAATTGCCATCATATATTAGATACTCTGATCTCTTTTTCTAATACAAATGGCTAGTAGAGTCCTGATTTTATAATCTGACTGGCATGTAGCCTTGTGTTATTCTTAGTTATTAGGTGTTCCTTAGACAAAAAATGTGATTTAAACGAATTGCAGCATCACTCTTGTTTTGCTTTTCCCCTTTCAAATTTTATTAAGGGAAGAATTTCTCATTAATCACTTGTGATCAATGAGCAGGTGAGTCACCACATGCCTTCTCCTAAGTCATTCGGTATTTAAAGCCTTAACTCTGCACAAATAAAACTATTAAGAAAAAGTTTGTTCAAGTTTGTGAGCATTTTGTTTGGAGCAGGAATTTTCTTTTTTTTTTCCTCTTTTTTAAAACTGAAGTATAGTTGATACACAACGTTACATTAGCTTCAGGTGTACAACATAGCAATCTGACTATTCATTATTCTACGCTCACCACAAGTGTGGCTACCATGACTATATTCCCTATGCTGTACCTTTCATCCCCGTGACTTATCCATCCCATAAACAGAAATTTTCTTAAGCGCAACTAAAATTATGTCATGTAGACAACTTCACATTTTGCCTACTTTACATGCCTATTGTATATAAACATCTTTTCTCCAAAACTAAATTTTAAACTTCTTCAGCTCAGAGGATATTTGAAGATACTGCTTTGGAGCCTTTAACAAAGCCTAGAACTAAGAATACCCTCACATACTTGTAAAAGTAGATTCAAAATATTGTAATATAATAGTATTTGAAATTATTATCCACATGGTTGAATAAATACAACTTCAAATCCAGATCTTATTCTCTGCTATATTGTGGAGATCAGGAAACTCTAATCACATCCCTTTTTGTTACATCATTTGAAATTTCCAGGCATGTTTCCAGTTCTGAGATAAATCATTTAGAACTATCGTCATGAGCACATCTTTAAATCATCTGTCTAAATTTGTGTTTTGGGGTCCTATGCTATGTAAGATATTGTGATAAACCTTTTCATATGCATCATATCATTGAATTATTCTCTTTTTTTCTGATGGAAAGATATTGCTTATCACTGGAAGGAAAAAGTTAAGGTGTATGATTTGTCATATTTTGCAAAATAATACTTACGAAGAATAATACACAACGAGAAAATATCCCTTGAACTCTGGTAATTGTTTCTAAGTTAATTAGCTATCTTTAAATTGCAAAGACAGAAATCCAAGTCAAATTAGATTAATTCAAATAATGGAAATGACTGAGTGATGTGAGTAGAAAGTTCAAGGTTACTTTAGACATGGTTGTATCCAGAGATTTATGGGACAGCATTAGGGTTCTGTCCCTTTCACCTCTCTACTCTGCTTGCTATGTGGTTAGCTTCAATCTCAGGCAAAACTAATCACAGGAATCCCCAAGTTTATAATGTCCTTACAACCTGTGATCCCATAGAAAAGAGGCACTTGTGTCTGCACCAACATCCCTATCAGTTCCTGAGAAGAACTTTGATGGGGTCTTGCTTGAGCTATGAACTCACTTTTGTCATCAATGCGTTAGAGCTATATGATTAACGGCCCCAAGAGAATCACAAGTTGCAAAGGAGAGGCACTTCCCAAAAGAAAAGTGTTTTACACAGCCAAGTAGAAATAGAAGTAGAAGTCTACTGAATCACTGGAGTTTTCACGTTCAGATTTATGTTTGCTTATAATCAATAATTTAGGTTAATTATAAGTATTATGCATATGCAAAGAAAACAGCCTATATACTGAAACTTTCCTCAATACGTCATCAGCTTTAAGTCATAAAACATTATTATAGAGAAAGCAGTACTATAACAGAGACTTATAAATTACATACTTGAACTTACGCATGGCAAACTGTTCCATGTTAAAATTTGTATATGCTATCAACTTGTGTCTGGAATATACTGAGTTCATAAGTTTTGATAATGGTTTTATAATGGTTTAAAGTATGATAAAGTATTTAATATACAACAACATCTCCATTCTCTAAGTCAGGTCTAGGCAGACATTTTCTATAAAGAACGAGATAGTAAATATTTTAGGTTTGTGAGTCATAAGGATTCTATTGTGACTACCAATCAGCTCCGCTTATGGAGTACTGAAGAAGCCATACATAATTCCTGAATGAATGAGTATGGCTGTGTTCCAATAAAACTTTATTTCCAAAAGTGTTGGTGGTCCATTTGTTAATTTGGTCCATTTGTTGTAGTTTGCCAACTCAGTGAACTGGCTTATAGAGAGAATCATGACCTATATTGACAATGTTCTAATCACAAACAATTCTAACTTAAAGTAAGTCAATCTGTTTCTCCTTCATTTCAAATTTCCTATTAATTGGAGGATTGTCAGAATTAAGTAGAAAAAATTATATTTTATAATTTATATTCACATAGTACTCTCATGAGAAATTATTCATTGGTTCCTGTGTGATATTACCCTTTTACTCTAAGTACTTCCCCTCATTGAGCAAGGTACACATCCTTTCATTTTACAGAGTTTACTTATAATCACTCTGGGAACATAAATAAGGAATAACAAAAATCATAAATGTGAAAATTTTTTTCTGACCTCTCATACTAATAGGTCCTAAAATATTTGCTTATGCCTATAGGATTCCTGCTTTTCCTTATTTGTTTGTTTAAATAGATAAAACTACAATGCACCTACAGCTCATTGACAAAGCACATCTAATTCCCCAGATATTTCTACAATGCATAAATAAATTTGTATGACAATATTACAAGCATCCTGCATTAAGAAAAAGTATCTAAAACAATTATTTACTTACTTGATACTAAAAATTGATTGACAGGTATGTTTGTGTTCAATATGCAATGATAAAAGCACAGCATTGTATACAAATTATCTTTTCCTCCTTTCTCTCACAAATAATCACAATGCAAATAAATAATGAAAAATATGATCAAATACATAATAAAGGCAAATACACTTTGAAAAATAAAATAAGCAAACAAGGCAACATTTAATACACGTTTATTCATATCAAAAAAGTTACCTGAGTGAGATTTGGTGGCAAGAGGAAGAAAATGGAAGTCTCTGTTGTTTAGTGATGGAGGAAGTGAGTGAGGGTGCGATGGTGAAGGAGTGAGCGAAGAGTTAATGCCCGAGATTTATCCATGGGCAAATTCAACAACTGGGTGGACAGTCTTCTCTTGGCAATAAGAATCTCTAAACATGGGAAGCTCTAAAACAGTGCCTAAAGGCATAAATGAAGCAATGGGACTAAAAATAAAGTGAAAACTCAAAACAGAAGATGTGTTTGGACTCCTTATGATTATATAGCTCCTAAGAATGAGACTGCATTGTTTAATGTGAAGCTTCTGTTCATGTTGTGATCGTTCTCTTATGCAACAACAATTATTTTGGATTCATCATCTAGTTTTTCTCTAAAAACTTGGCATCAAATATTCTTGACTCTTCTCCTTCCTCTAATCAACAAGCATCAAACTGAGCAACATACTTGTTAGTAAGTTTTTGAAAGTGATCCTAAACTGTAATACTCTCATTGACTACTGCAAAAATTTAGTTTCCTAAGAAAGATGTAAAAAATTTTTTGTGTTAATTCTTCCCTTAAAACACTGAAGATCATCATGACACAGAATAATCAGTGTGTTCCATATTTTGTTCATAGCCAGTCACCATGTATTTTCAAAGCCTGATGGATGAATTTGACGATGTCTTTGATCTATCCTCTCAATTTTTTTTATGATACAGTATTATTAACTATAGACTTGATGCTGTACAAGAGATCTCTAGAACTTAATTCACCTTGCATAACTGAAACTGTATACGCACTGAATAGCAAACTTTCTATTTCCTTCTCCTGCCACCTATCTCCTGCCAACCATCACTCCACTCTTTGCTTCTAAGTTTGACTATTTCAAATACCCCATGTAGGTGGAATCATGCAGTATTTCTCCTTCTGTGATTTATTTCATTTAACATGATGTCCTCAAGTTTCATTCATATTGTCACATACGGCAGGATTTCCTTCTTTTTTTAAAGGCTGAATAATATTCCATTGTATATATGCCAAGTTTTCTTTATCCATCTCTCCATATAACACTTGACGTTAAGGTGCTTCTCCCTCTTGGCTACTGTGAGTAATGTTGCAACATACCTGAAAGTGCAAATATCTC
Source organism: Ailuropoda melanoleuca (assembly GCF_002007445.2). Taxonomy (NCBI): domain Eukaryota; kingdom Metazoa; phylum Chordata; class Mammalia; order Carnivora; family Ursidae; genus Ailuropoda; species Ailuropoda melanoleuca. The sequence goes on along the minus strand of NC_048218.1, from coordinate 143,665,309 downwards.
TTCAAGATCCTGATTTCAATTATTCTACACAGACACCAAGAAGTGGAATTGCTCATCATATGGTGCCTCTATTTTTATTTTTTGAGGAATCTCCATACTGTTTTCGTGTGTGTGTTGTTTATTTACTTATTTGTTTAAATTCAATTAGCCAACATATAGTACATTATTAGTTTCAGATGTAGTGTTCAATAATTCATCAGTTGCATCTAACACACAGAGCTCATCACATCACATGTCCTCCTTAATGCCCATCACCCAGTTACCCCATCCCCCCACCTACCGCCTCTCCAGCAACCCTCAGTTTGTTTCCCAGAGTTAAGAGTCTCTCATGGTTTGTCTCCCTCTCTGATACCTTCCCATTCAGTTTTCCCTCCTTTCCCCTATGATCCTCTGCATGGTTTCTTACACTCCACATGAGTGAAACCATATGATAATTGTCTTTCTCTGACTGACTTATTTCACTCAGCATAATACCCTCCAGTTCCATACATGTCGATGTAAATGGTATTTATCCTTTCTGATGGCTGAGTAATATTCCATTGTGAATATGTACCACATCTTCTTTTCCATAGTGGCTACACCATTTTACATTCCTATCAATAGTGCATGAGTGCTCCAATTACTCACATCCTTGTCAGTGCTTATTTTCTGATTGTTTTTTTAATTGTGTCCATGCTAGTAGTTGTGAGGTGATACATTATGGTTTTTGATTTGCATTTTCCTGATGATTACTAATATTGAGTGTCTTTTTATGTGCTTGCTATTTTTATGTCTTCTTTGGAGAAGGGTCTATCTGTTTTCTTATTTTTATTTTTATTTTTTTAAAAGATTTTCTTTATTTATTTGACAGAGAGAGAGAGACAGCCAACGAGAGAGGGAATATAGGCGGGGGAGTGGGGAGGAAGAAGCAGGCTCCCAGCGGAGGAGCCTGATGTGGGGCTCGATCCCAGGATTCCGGGATCACACCCTGAGCTGAAGGCAGATGCTTAATGACTGAGCCACCCAGGTGCCCCTGTTTTCCCATTTTTAAAGCAGGATTTTGTTTTGTTTTGTTTTTGCTACCGAGTTGTGTAAGTTCCTTATATATTTTGAATATTAATTCCTTAGTAGATATGTGACTTGTAAATATTTTCTTCTATTCCATAGGTTGCCTTTTCACTGTTATTGTTTCCTTTGCTGTACAGAAGCTTTCTAGTTTGATGTAGTCCCACTTGTTTTAATTTTTGCTTTTGTTTCCTGTGCTTTTGGTGCCATATCCAAGAAACCATTGCCAAGATCAATACTGTGAAGCTTTTCCCCTATGTTTCCTTATAGGAGTTTTATAGTTTCAGGTCTTACATTTAAGCCTTTAATCCATTTTGAGTAGATTTTTGGGTGTGGTGTAATATAAGGGTCAAATTCATTCTTTTGCAGATTGATATTCCAGTTTCCCCAGTACCATTTGTTGAAGAGACTATCCTTTCTCCATTGTGAACTCATTGCATCTTCGTTGAAGATCAGTTGACCATATATGTATGAGCTTATTTCTGCATTGTCTATTTTGTTCTATTGGTCTATATGTCTCTTTTTATGACAATACCACACTAATTTTAGAGCTTCCTCTTTTTTTTTTAAGATTTTATTTATTTGTTAGAGAGAGAGACAGGACACAGGGGGAGTGGCAAGCAGGGGGAGAAGCAGGCTCCCTGCTGAGCAAGGAGCCCAATGTGGGACTCAATCCCAGGACCCTGGGATCATAACCTGAGCCAAAGACAGACACTTAACTAACTGAGCCATGCAGGGGTCTGTTATAGCTTTCTAATAAATTTTGAAGTTAGGAAGTGTTATACTTCCAACTCTGTTCTTATTTCTAAAGATTAGCTATTTGGGGCTTTTTGTGGTTCCGTGTGAATTTCAGGATTTTTTTTTTCTATTTCTGTAAAAAATACTGGGATTTTGATAGGGATTGCACTGAGTATGTAGATCACTTTGGGAAGTATCAACATTTTAACAATATTAAGTCTTTCAACCCATGAACATGGAATGGGATGTCTTTTCATTTATTTGTTTCTTTTTAACTTCTTACATCAATGTTTTGTAGTTTTCAGTGTACAAGTCCTTCACCTCCTTGGTTAAGTTTACTCCCAAGTATTTTATTCTTTGTATTGTTATAGTAAAAGATATCATTTTCTTAATTTCCTTTTAGGATAGTTCATTGCTACTGTATAGAAATACAACTGATTTTTGTATGTTGATTTTGTACACTCCAACTTTATTGAATTTTACTAGTTCTAAAATTTGTAGTATCTTTAAGTGCTTCTACATATAAGATCATGTTATCTGCAGAGATGACTTTACTTCTTACTTCCTTATTTGTATACCTTTTATTTATTTGCTCAGACTAGGACTTACAGTACTATGTTAAATATAAGGGGTGAAAATGGGCAGCCTTGCCTTATTCTTTAGTTTTCACTTTTTCACCATTGAGTATGATGTTAGCTGTGCACTTGTCACATATGGCCTTTATAGTGTTGAGGTAATTTCCTCCCTGGTTTGTTAAAACCTTACGAAAGGGTATTGGATTTTGTCTACATCTATTGAGATGATCATCTAATTTTTATCCCTTTTTCTTTTAATGTGGTGTATCACGTTTACTGATTTTGTACGCTGAATCATCTGTGAATCCCAGGGATAAATCCCACTTTACATGGCATATAATCCTTTTAATGTGCAGTTGAATTCAGTTTGCTAGTATTTTGTCTAGGATTTTTATGTCTCTGTTCATAAGGATGGGTCTAGAATTTTCTTGTAGAGTCTTTGGCTGTGGTATCAGGGCAATGCTAGTCTCATAAAATGAGTTTGGAAGTATTTCATCCTCTTCACTTTTTTGGAAGAATTTGAGAAAGATTGGTGTTCATTCTTTAAATATTTGGTAGAACTCACAGATGGAGCCATCTAGTCCTGAGCTTTTCTTTTATTCAGTCACCTTACTAGTTATAAGTCTGTTCAGATTTTCTATTTCTTCATGATTCAGTCTTGGTAGGTTGCATGCTTCTAGAAATGCATTTTTTTGTAGGTTATCAATTTGTTGCTGTATAATTGTTCATAGGAGATCCTTATGACCCCTTCTATTTCCGTGGCATCATTTGTAATGTCTCCTCTTTATGGTTTTGTTATTTGAGCCTCCTCTCCTTTTCTCATTTAATCTAACTAATGGTTTGTCAATGTTGTTGAGGTGTAGAGTTAGCTTGTTGACTTGATGTCCTTCTTCTTTTTATCCATTTTTATGTATTATTATTACTTTTTATGCTTTACCTTTTTATTCTGCTATTCTTATCTCATGGCTTCCATTCTCAAGTTACATAATGGCTACCAGGAAGAATAAGCAAGACAAGGCGTAAAAGCCTCTCTGCTGAGCTGAGTTAGCCCACCACTAAGGTTTATTCATTGAGTTAAAATTTACATACAGTGAAATGTACAAATCTTACAGGTACAATTCAATGGGCATACTGTACAATGAATACTCTAAGAGATGAAATATTTCCGTAATGGCAGCAAATTACTTTATGTCTCCTTTCACTCAATTGTTGTCCTCATAGGCAGCCACTGTTCTGGACACTTTTGCTATAAACTTCCCTGTCTGTATTTTATTGCTGTATCCCATACTTTTTTTTTAATAGAGAGTGTGGGTGGAGGGTGGGGGGTGAGGCGGTGGGGGGCTGCAGCATGGGGGAAGGGGCAGAGGGAGAGAGTCTCAAGCAGACTCCATATCTAGCACAGAGCTTGATGTGGGGCTCGATCTCACAGCCCTAAGATCATGACCTGAGCTGAAATCAAAACTTAACCGACTGAGCCACCCAAGCACCTCTCCCATAAATTTTGACATGCTATGTTTTCATTTACCATTTTTTGTCAAGATGATTTCTAATTTCCCTTTTGATTTCCTTTCTGGTCCACTGGTTGTCAGGAGTGTCTTGTAAATTTCCACACATTTGATGAATTTTCCAGTTTTTCTTCTGCTGTTACCTACTAGTTTCATTCCACTGTGGTAACAAAAGACACCCAGTCTGATTTAAATCTTCTTAAATTTGTTTTTGTTTTTTTAAAAGACTTATTTATTTATTTGAGAGAGAAAGAGTGAGAGAGAAAGAGTGAGAGAGAGCATGAGCAGGGGGAGAGGAAGAAGCAAGCTCTGCACTGAGCAGGAAGCCCAACACGGGGCTTGATCCCAGGACCTTGGGATCATGACCTGAGCGGAAGGCAGAGGCTTAACTGATTGAGCCACCCAGGAGGCCCTCATTCTTCTTAAATTTGTTAAAAATTGTTTTTTTTTTTTTACCTACCTTGCAATCTACTTTGGAGAAAGTTCTGTTTGTGCTTGAGAAGAATGTGTATTCTGTGTTGTTGGGCTGAATATTCTGTATATATCTGTTAGGTCTATTGGTCTAGCCTGTTGTTCAAGTTCATTCTTTCCTCATTGATTTTCTGTCTGGATTGTCTATTCATTATTGTAAGTGGGGTAGTAAAATCTCCTATTATTACTGATTACTATCAATTCTGCCAATGGTGCTTTATATATATAGATGCTCTAATGTTTGGTGTATACATATTTAAAATTGTTATAGCTTCCTGGTAAGTTGATCTTTTATCATTTTATGTTATTTTTGTCCCTGTGACTGTTTTGAATTAAGCCCATTTTTTTTTCTGATATAAATATGACCACCCCTGCCCTCATCTGGGTACCAATTGCATGGAATATCATTTCCATCACTTCACTTCTAGCAGATATGTCCTTAAATCTAAACTTGAGTCCTTTGTAGACATCATTTAGATGGAAATTATTTTGTATATCAATTCAGCCATGCTATTATTTTGATCAGATAGTTTATATTTAAAGTAATTACTGGTATAGAAGGACTCAGTACTGTCATTCTATTCATTGTTTTCTATCTTTTGTACTTTTGTCCATCATTTCCTCTCCTGCTGTCTTCCTCTGTGTTTCATTAATTTTTCCCCCCTTTTAGTATACTTTGATTCCTCTCTCATTTACTTTTGTGTATTTTCTACAGGTATTTTATTTCTGGTTACCATGGGGCTTAAATAAGACAACTTGTAATAGTTTATTCTAAGCTGATAACAACTTAACTTCAGTCTCATCCAAAAACTTTATACTTCTACTTCTCCCCCTCCACATTTCATGTGTTGATGTCACAATTTACAAGGGGGATAGAAGGCATGGGGAAAGAAAGCTATACCACTGGAGAAACACTTATGGATGTCACACCCCAAGGTGCAGCCCCAATCAAAGAATGAAATTTAATCAGATTCTGGAGGACTCTCCCTATATTATACCATAGCACCACCCCATTGGGACTCCATTACAGTAACAGTGAATTACAGCTGAATTTGTTGGAAGATATAAACTGTATCTGAGGAGTACTTCAGGAAGCCTACAGTCAAGGAGAAATAAAAACCAGAGGAATTTGAAGCATTCAAAAGGAGCATCTTCTACCTAGATATACAACAAACATTAAGCAGAGCCCAATTCCTAGCCAAATTAAAATAAATCCTTACAGTAAAGGCTCTCTTTACCTCAATTTCTATTGCACAAAACGAAATTACAAAGCATACCAAAAAGCAAGGAAAATCAGTATGAAAAGACAAGCTAATCATCAGAACCAGATTCAGAGATGACACAGATGTTGATGTTATCAGACAAGGGATCTAAAATGACTATAATTAATATATAGGGATGGAAGGCAGAAACTGAGAACACACTTTTTACATGCATGTACATTTCACACAAAGCACTATTGTGTCATTTGAAGGTGGGCATATATTATTTAAAAATGTATATTATAAACTCTGGGGCAACCACTAAAAAGGAATTATAATTGATACATTAAGGGAGCAGATCTAATGGTATTATATAAATGCTCAAACCCAGAGATGGTAGAAAAGAGGAACAACAAAGAAGAAATATAACATATGTTATGAAAAAGAGATAAATACACAGTAGATACTAATCCAACTATATCAATAACCACTTTTAATGTGAATAGCATAAATACACACATTAAGACAGATTTCACAGTAGTTAAAAGGGAAGACCCATCTATATGTTTTCCATAAAAATCAACTTTACATAAAAAGACTAATATACCACAAAAGTAAATGGATGGAGAAGAATATACCATGTTAAGACAGAAAGCTGGAGTAGTCATTTTAATTTCTGACAAATCACATGATTGTCTCAATAGATGCAGAAAATACTTCTGACAAGATTCAACAAGCTTTCATGATGAAAAAACAAAACAAAACAAACACCTCTCAATGAACTAAATATAAAGGGGAATTACCTTAACATAATGAAAGCCATATGTAAAAAGCCCACAGCTAATATATTGAATGGGAAAAACAAAAGTTCTCCCTCAAAGATCACAGTCCAGAGGAGCCTAAGAAGACGTGACTAAATGTAATATGATGCCCTGAATGTGATCCTGAAACAGAAAAGAACATTAGGTAAAAACTAAGGAAATTTGAATAAAGTATGAACTTTGGTTAATAACAATGTATCATGTAGGTTCATTAATTGCGACAAATGTACCATACTAGTCATAAGATGTTAATAATAGGAAAAAATATGGTGAGGTATATGCAAACTCTCTGTATCATTTTGTAACTATTCTGTAAATCTAAAACATTCTAAGATAAAAAAGTCATTAAAATTAATTTTTATTTTATAGTTTCAATTGAATCAAGTTTATGATCCACTAAAATGAAACCATCAACATTTTTAAGCTGAAAAATAACAGAATCCAGAGTCTTCACACACAGTATTTTCCATGTCTTGGATGCTAACCAAAATTACCTGATATATGAAAGATCAGGAAAACATGGCTTATTCTAAGGGGAAAATACAATCAAACAGGTTAACCCACATGTTAGAGTTATTAGTCAAGGACCTCAAAGCAGCTAGTGTAACTGTAGTTTTTAAAAGTTGGTCTGAGAACCTCTTTAGAGAACCTACAATGGCAAAACAATTTCCATAAAAATGCTGTCTCACGGGTGTATAGTGAAGTTTTTCAGGGGCTCTATAAGATGTGATGATTTCATTCTTTTAACATCAGCACACATAATTTTTCATTTTTAAAAATATTAGTTTTAATTTCTAATATGCTAAATATTGAAACATATAATCCATACAAACGGTATCTCTTTGGGAGGTCTGAAAAGAAAAAAAGAAGCAATGAAAGCTCTTTCAGCTGAAAATATATATATAAAGTAATTAAAAATTAACTAATAATTAAAATTTAAAAATAAACAGCCTTTTTTGAATACTAGGCCAGACCAAAAAGGAAATAAAAATGAAAATTACAAATTATCTACAAAGTTATCTAAAGGAGAATGAACTCAATTCACTTCACCTGGGAATATAATTCCTGGGAGATGATATTGGGTGATGGTAGATCAGACTGCCAGGAAATGTGTGATTCTAGGGGAATTACTTTGCCTATTTTTCCTTTAGTGTTCTCACCTGCAAAATGATGATGATCCCAGTACCTCCCCAGTAGGTAAGTTGTGGTGATACTTAAAGAAGATGCCCACGGAACACCGAGGAGTCTGGCATATAGCAAGCGTTCCAGAATGATTTCTATCTAATTGTTGTATTCATTCCTCCTTCCCCTTTCTTTTCTCTTATTCTTCTCTTTTGTTACTCTCCTCCATGAGTTTCCTTTTACTCTTTTTAATAAAATACACATTTAAAAAAGAATGAACAACTGATAGAACAATATTGTTGACTCTCAAAACTATTTTCTTGATTTAAAAGATCCACATGCAAAAAAGTACACATTGTATTATTTAATTTCTATTAAGTTCCAAAACGAGAAAATTAATCGGCGGTCATAAAAGTCATGAGTTGATGACTTGGGCATCAAGGACTGACCGCAAAGAGGTACAAGGGGCGATAGATCCTCTTGATAGGATTGTGGGTTATAAGAGTGAATGTATTATCAAAACTCATCAAAGTAAATACTTAGAATCTGAACATTTCACTGTATATAAAGTTATCGCGATTAAAAACTACATGTTATGATATGCCCTAATAACAAAGTGAAACTTTCTAGAATTAGCAACGCTTTTATAGTTCACAGATATTTTCTCATTTGTATATGAAAACATGACTGTTTGTATGCAAATAGGGAATGTGTTCATGGCCTCTGTTTATTTTGTATTTACCTCTGTTGACCTTCAACTTTTCTCTTAAACATGGTTTCCTTTTTTAACCAAAGTTTTGGTTTCATTTTTATCCATGGCATTTAAAGGAAACAATACTAATTAAGCAAAAACAATTAAAAAAATCTCAGAGTTTGAGTTCTCATATGTAACACAGAAATAATAATAAAATCTCCCTTGATTCTATTATAAGAAAACTGACAATATAATACATCATCAAGCTGGGATACTTTTGAGAGTTAAAGTAAACACCATTAATAGTCCTGGACATTATGCTGTGGTCACTCTAAGTAGGTTATACTAATAACAAATGAGAAGATGGATGTGAAATTGCAAAGCACTTTACCACCTGCCTAACAGATGACAGTTTTTATGTTGAATGGACATTAAAATGTCAAATTTTGCTCCTAACATCCGATCTTGTATTTTTTTCCTAGTACCAATATCTGTTAGATCCAAAGTATTTAGAATTACGGGCATTATGGCTGAATGTGCCTCAAAGTTTGTGTACCAAGATGATTTCAGCATGGGATTCTATACTAAACTCATGCGTGAAGTGGAAAAAGTCAGAAAATAAAAGCTACTTTTAGTAATAAGTGATCATATGCAGGTCTAGGTATATCTCCTTTGAAACAGGTTTATACCTCAATTATAAATTTTAAAATGCTCAAGTAGATAAGCTCAATTTTTTTCATTTGTAACATCAATGAATCAGTAAAAAGCATACCACTTCAACCACCATTCATTTAAAAATGGAATTTCAAAAAAATTACCATCAAATTCTATTAGAATGCAGCCTGGACCGCGGTCTATAAAGACCTCCTGCCCGGTGTCTCATAGCTTTCTATGAGAATGTGAAGTAGCCATCTTACCCTTCAGTCAATAGCCAGCCACTGGCCTCCATTATAAGCAAAATGGATGTTTCAAGAGCAGTACCACAGTTGTGAAAGTTTTAACTTGACAGAGCTGAGGAGGGACCCAGACTAAACAGATTTCAATAAAACTTATGCAGAAAGATAACTGGCTTTCGGAAGCACTGCTATTCATGAAATTATGGCTGGGAAGAGACAGCATTCTCTCAAGCTGTTGAAGTTGTTATAGACAATTTTCAAAGAAATTGTATTACTAGTGGTTTTAAAAGAAATGGCAGTAAAAGGTAGCTTCCTGTTTCTATTTAGCAACTGGTACATAGCTGAAAGGGAAGACTGAATGGAGCACAAACCAGCTGTACTCCCTGTGATTTCCGTGTCTGCAGGTAGAGCTTCCAGTATTGGCCATTCATTTTTTTTCAAGTCAACAATCATTTTGTCTACTGTATAAGTATCTAGCACCGTACTAGGCACTGGGGATATGTGGGTGAAGGAAACAGACAAATTTTCCTCTTCTCATGGCATTGACACTCTCATTGGAAGAAAACAGAAAAGGAATAAAATAAACAAGTAAATTATATAATCTACGTATGTGTGACAAATGAACTAGAGAAAAATAAAGCAGAGAAGGTGGTGGACGGTGGTGGGCCATTGCAAATTTTAAACTAGGTGGTATGCAAAAGCCTCACTATAAGCAGTAATGAATAATGCCTGTATGGAACTGGGTCCTGTGTAAACATTAATGGCAAATTACCTCATTATACACAGTAGGAATAAATTCATTTGATGGCTTGAAATGTAGCCAGTGTAGGAAGTAAAAAGAAACTGACTCTCTAGGCTAGCATTTCTGAGTCTGAATCTGACCTGTACCACAGTCACCTAAGGGACACATTAAAATGCAGACTCCTCACTCTCAACCCACACCTAGTGAATCAGAACCCCCAGGCAAGTATCCTGGGAGTCTGGCATTTATCAAACTTTTAGGATGATTTGGGGGAACTCTAACATTTGAGAACTGACTGTCTAATGCAGAAACGTCAAGACCCAAGTAAAAATCCATCCATTTACTTATTTTACACATATTTCCTGAGTGTTCTCAGCTGTGTGACTAACAGGGTCTAAGGAGAGAGATCCATGTTTCAGATGGTTCTGACCAAATTAGGGCAACTAGTTATAAAAATAAATTAACAAAACAATGTAAAAGAGACTTGAGATGGTCTTACAGATTTAGTTTTAGTTTGGGGAAACAGAGCTGAGGAAATTGCTGATTTTTTTTCTCATCCTTTATGCTTGTAAAAATAACTCACGCATGGAAAGGCCTTGAATTAAATATTCTGTACCCATTTCAGCTGCTACTTTATCATCCTCATGAATTACTGTGGCCATTGATGTATTCCATGTAAAAATATTTTCTTTTTATGGTTGCAGGAATTCCATGAGATTACCACAAACATTCCCATTTGGTTGCTCATTCATCTGATAAACAGTTATTGAGGCCTGCCATATGAAAGTATTCAAAGTCTAGAGGAAGAGACAGACCAATAGATGAGTGCCATAAAACACAATGGAAGTATATGAACTATGCTCTTCAGAAGCACGAGGACAAAGTCACTAACTCCCTGGTCTCCTGGGAGTTTTTCACAAAGGAGATGACACTTGGATTAGGGCTTAAAGTATGAGTTAGACTCTGCAGGTAAAGGAAAAGAGTTTAACAGCAGACATCGCAGCAGGTACAGATAAACAAATCCAAAAGAGTAGAATTTCACCCACACTACATTACAGCTATGCAAAAACATCTAGCTTCTTTATTTTCTATAAAAAGCTGATAATCATCATCACTGGACAATGAAGTTGCCAAAAAATACTGCCAATTAATAGAATCAGTGTTCTCTAATCTAAGCGGTTTTTTTAAATTTAAAACAGCTTCTCATGGATAAATAATCAACAGTTCCAAGCTCAACTCTATGTCAGAACCATTTCTCCTCTCCCCAACAAGATGGTGGTCGAGAGGGGAAGCTGTCCAAATGAATGGCACTGGGGGAAAAACACTTGGGTGGACTTTATGCTGGTTTCTGCAGCAGGGCGGATTCTTATCATGGTTGCTATCAACGGAGACAGGAGAAGCCATCAGTTCACTTCCTCTGTGGTATGTTCTCTTGGCTTTATCAGGATCTAGTGGTCCTCGCTGCTAATTTTTTTTTCTCATGGCAGTGTGGACACCCTTTAAATTTTGGCTTTCCCTGTTTTCTATTGCTGAACCAAGCTGCCTACCCTAAAGCCCTCAGCTAAAATGGTGCCAGTTAACCCCCACTGTAGTGAGCCCTTTTGCAAAGAAGCTCTAACATTCAATAACTGTATCTCTTTGGTAAAATTACTTAAACGTGATGTGCCTCAACTTTCTCATTTGTTAAACGGGGATAATGTTAGTGCCTTCCTAAGCGTGTGGTTGCGTAGATTAAACAAGTAAATAAATATAACGTGATGAGAAGGGTGCCTGGCATATTTACGAAGCCAATGCATGTTTGCTGTTGTTTTAGTTCTTCATTCGTCTTTGAGGCATGTAGGAACTTAAGGGTCTTGTCTTTGTTGTATGCATGGCACTGGGAGCCAGGAACACTGCTTCAGGTCACCTACTGAGCTGCATCTTTCTGCTACAGCTACTGCCCCTATCATATTAGCATGCAGTCACCCAGCACGGAGGTCTTCAGATGATCTTTTTCTTCAACTTAAAAAAAAAAAGAATCTGGGCACCTGGGTGGCTCAGTCAGTTAAGCATCTGCCTTTGGCTCAGGTCATGATCCCAGGGTCCTGGGATGGAGCCCCACATAGGGCTCCCTGCTCAGCAGGGAGTCTGCTTCTCCCTTTCCTTCTCACCCTCCCCCTGACTCATGTGCATGCTTTCTCTCTCTCTCTCTCTGAAGTACATGAATAAAATCTTTAAAAAATAAATCCCTCTTTCTTCTTGGGAGTTTGCCTCAGAGAAATGAAGTAAGAACACATGGCAGATCTTACTACCTTTGTCTTTTCTTCCTGTAAGACCCTGGGCCAGAAGGCATAGACTATTCTTCCTTTTTATCTTCCTTTTCCCTATGTCATAACCTAAGACCTTTGTATGGTATGGAGTAAAATTCTATGTTCAAGATTTCCAGAACTGGCTCTTGATGTTAATGTTACCACGGACTTCCAAAATTCTCCTTTGAATATCAGAGGCTCAACATTAATTCCTTCTCTTTATCTTCTTGACATCACAGTCCTAGCCCCATTTATGACAAATAATGCCTCTTGAAAAATAGTGAGAAAGTAACACACAGTGAAATGTAAATAAGGAAAAGCACATGCACATATTTCAAAAATATTATTCTCATTTTCTCCATAAGTACTAAAGGGTTTAGTGTGTCAAAATGCAGGAAGTAGTGACTAATTTGGTGCTATATGTGTACAATTGATTGATGTATCTGTGTGTGTGACTGCAGTGGGCAGTTAGGTGAGAAGGGAGGTGGGTAAGAAGGCTAGCAGATGACACACAAGAAGCCTATTTCAGCAGAGCTGAAAAGAGCATTATACGCCATGCTAAGTAATTTTTGTTTTTCATTTAGTCGAAATAATAACACTGTGTATTAAGTGAGGTTTACATTATATGTCCATTTCATGTGTTAGAAAACAAAATCTCTGAGATATTAGGCTATTCTATGTTATCATCACTGTAATTGTCAGAGCTGGGATAAAAATTCAATATTCCTGATTTATAATCTATCATATTATATGGTTTTATTTTGTTTTGTTTTTTAACTTCAAGCAACTTCTTTGGAGAAGTTATAAACTGGCATTTTCACTTTTGAGATAAATGAGATAAATCCAATAGAAAAATTACTTAAATCAAAAACATTTCACTGCTTCTGAAATTTCTGTGCCTCCAGCAAAACAGAATCCCAAGGCTGTGTTCAGTAAGATCTTCTGATATATTTATTGCTTGCCTATTACTCACTGTCTTACTTGTTTTCACAGTTGGTAAAGACTCAGTAATTCTAACTATGAGGATATCAAATTGCACTGGTGTACAATCTAGATGATATTTTTTTAAGCCATACACTTTTCTGAAAATAAAGATAAAATTTCAAAAGTGTTTGTTGAATTAATTGTAAATCTTTTATGGAGATCTCCTTAAGTATATTCTTTTATACCATGGTTTCACTTAAAAAAGACCTAAGAGATACAACAAGTTGTCCAGCCACATTTTCTGAAACTAATATGAGTCCATCTGATATATCACTTAGAATCATCTTTAGATAAGTGTGTTTGCTAAAAGGGCATAGGATAAAACAAAGTTTTGCGATTAAATGATTACTTTTGATTATGTAAGCAGCCAGTAAATCAATTCATGACAGAAAGTAAATTCTTTATATAAATAATTTAGCTTTATACAAATAATTTTTCATTGAGAGTCCAAATATTTCATTCATTTAAACAAGTATTTATTGAATAACTACTGCTTTGCCACTGGAGATATATAGAAAAATGAGGCAGACAGTCACCACCCTATGAAGCTCACAACTGCAACAAAGGTTAGAAGGAAAAATAGGGTCTATCAGAGTTTTTATTGAGTAAACCTTAACTAATACGAGGTGTCAAGGTATGATCCATAGAGAATGATCCTTAAGAAAAGACATGAAAACTCAGTAGAAAGTAGCCAGATGACTACTCAGAGAAAGATATTCCCAGGAAGAAGGAATAGCACGTTCTAGGCTCTGGCTAGAAATAAGGGGAGTTCAGGGCATTCAAGGACTGAAAAAACTCTGTACGGCAGAAGCGTAGTAGGCGGGGTCAGATCATAAAGGAATCTACAGGCAAGTTAAGTATTTTAAAATTTAAGAGAAAGTGTTGGGGCACCTGGGTGGTACAGTGGTTAAGCGTCTGCCTTCGGCTCAGGGCGTGATCCCGGCATTCTGGGATTGAGCCCCACGTCAGGCTCCTCCGCTATGAGCCTGCTTCTTCCTCTCCCACTCCCCCTGCTTGGGTTCCCTCTCTCACTGGCTGTCTCTATCTATGTCAAATAAATAAATAAAATCTTTAAAAAATAAATAAATAAATAAATAAATAAATAAATAAATAAATAAATAAAATTTAAAAGAAAGTGAAAGCCACTGAAAAATATAAGTGGAAGAGAATCATGGTTGGTTTTTATTTTTAGAAGATTACTTAAGATCAGAACCATGGTGTATGCAACTCAGGGAGGCACCATTCACATTTCACCATTCACCATTCATAGGAAGTCCTGCGCCAGATACTATGCTCTGCTCCAGAGGATGGACCAGAAGTGATGAGAGTGCAAACAAGACTGTCATGGGAAGAGAATGCATTGGTTGAGGCAAGAGATGAATGTGGCTCAGATTTAGGTAGAATAAAAGTAATAAAGGGAAGTGGAAGCATTTGGGAGATATTCAAGAGGTGGAATTCATAATATAATGTGTGATTATATATGGAAGCTGATATAGAGAAAACTTCAAGAATGATTCATTGATTCCTGTTTGGTTGGTTGTGGGTGCCATTTTGAAATCTAAGGGGCATAGGAGGTAGGACAAATCAAAACTTCAGCTTGGGGCATGGTAGTTTTAAAGGACCCATGTGGGTCATAGGGTGGAGATGTAGAATAAAACGTTTGCTATTTTGTTCTGGAGCTCAGAAGATAAATTTGAGCTGGAGAGATAAAGTTGGGCATAATCACTATATAGATGGAATTGAAGTCACCAAAGTGGTAAAAATCACTAAGTAAGATCAGGTAGAGAGAGAAGAAAAGAAGGACTGGGGTGAAACCCTCAGTACACATACAGATAAAAGTCTAATTAAAGAAAAGTAGCGAGGTAGAAACAAAGCCATAGCAATGGTGTGGCATCAAGGGAATCGAGTCTTTTAAAGTAGAATAAGTGTTTAGCTATGTCTAAGGCTGCTGAGAGGCCAGAAGGAGTGTCCATTACATCCTGCGACATGGAGGACATTTCCACAGGTGTGTCTGAGGCAGCAGTCATACTGGACTGACTTGAGCGAATGGGGGATGAAGATGTAGGAATGCCAAAAATTTGACTATGAAGTGAGCACGATAGAAACAAACTAAAGAAGAATATGAGGTCCAAAGATTTAAAAGAGGATGAAAAGTATCTAGTACAGAGGGAGGTTCTGAATATATATAAGCAGCATAAGAACACCAGGAGAGTGACAGACAGTGAAGGAAGGAGATTCTGAGCATACCAGGAAATTTGGCTTAGGAAGAAGGAAAAATAATTCCTCTACTGGGTTGGATGGAAAGGCGTAAGGGAGATGCAAGTAGGTTGGTAGATTTGCCCGTGAGAAATTGTGATTGGGTGGTTCTGGGATCACAACCAATGGCTTCTGCTTTTTCTGCAAAATACAGGCTGAGTTAAAGCATACACACACACACACACACACACACAAATGTTGTCAGGGCTTTAAAGAGAGTAGAAAGTTGTTTGAATGTCTTGTGCAGAGAGTGGGAGATAGTGAGAGAAACAATGCATTGCCAGGTAATATTAAGGGACCAGTTTAAATTGAGGATCAAAAATCAAAACAGCTAGTACCTTAAAGAAAACAGAAGTGCAGAGCCCCAAAATGCTGAAGAGCCAAAAAACTGTTTTACTGAGCATCAAGTACACAGGGCCTGATGCGTATCTGTGGTTGGACATGTTCATGTGTATTTATGTGCATGTGTATATGTATGCACGTGTAACTGCATATGTGTGTATCTCTCTCTCTCACACACACACAGAAAATAAACCCCTAACTCAATTTTGACCCATATAACCTTAAATTTCCAAGTTGGAAGTGATATTAACTAGCCAATTATAAATCTTACCAAATTTAGAATGATCTGTGATTGTCAGTGTCTAGGAATTGGGATCCAGGATAAATAGAGCTTTGGGTTTCTCACAACACCATAATTAGTTTTGGAAATGTACTCAAATGATCATTGCAAGGTAGAATTATTATTTTAAGCCCATGAAACTCAAGTTTCCCACTTGCAATTGTGGGGAAAATTAATGCTGCAAGAAATTACTCTCTAATTAATTACTCTAAGAAATTAAACCTCTAAGAAATTACCATTTGGTAGTGTGATGTGTTAAGCTATGTGTCACCTAACAGATCAGAAAAGATAACCCTACTCTGTGAAGTCACTTGGCTATCACCCAGAAAATGATGGTGAAGACAATAATAATATCTTCCCTAAACCCAAATTCACGGGAATTATTCATTTCTTCCTCTGAATTTATCCAGCATGTTATTTTAAACTCTGTTTAGGATATTATTTTAATCTTCTCTGCACTGTAATTGGTTATTTGTATGTTTTAGTCCTCTGCTACATTTTTCCTGGACTTGAGTGACCGTGTGTTGAATGACTATTTACACCTAATTTCTAAAATAGTGCCCTATTCAGTAATAAACCTCACTTAATAATTCACTGAAGCATTAGTATTGATTGCTTCTGATGCCAGATTTTGTGCCACACACTGACTACACAATACGGAAACAAAGCAGATAGGTTTCCTGTTCGCATGGAATTCACAGTCCAGTAGGAAAAACAGGCATTAAGCAAATAGATGAAGAACTGAATACATAATTCAAAATTTAGATGAGTTGCTGAGCAAAAGAACATGATATGAGACAAAGAAAGTTAATTAATTTTATATTAAGTGAAAACTTTGAGGAATTCACAAATAAGCCAAAGTTTCTCAAGAGCAGCATTATTGACATTTTCACTGGACAATTCTTTGTTGTAGAGAGCTGTCCTCTACATTGTAGAATGTTTAGCAGTTTCCTGGCCTCTACCTATTAGATTCCAAAAGCACCATCCCATAGAAACAACCAAAAATGTCTCAAGATACTGCCAAATCACTGCTGGAATGAGCCACTAATTTTAATTGAGACCAAGTATATAAGTAAGAAGTAGGAAGGAGAAAAAAGGTCAGAGGAGCATTACTCAGGAAGAAGAAACATCATGGGAAGTTCACGGGGGCAGAAGAGAGCTCAGAACATTTAAAGAACTAAAGGAGGCCAGCATGTCAGGAATATATAGAATGAGGGAAAGATCAGTGCAAAGTGGAGGGGAAAAAAAAGGCAGAGAACAGGTTAAAAGAAGGTTTTTGCATGTATTGTCAAGGAGTGTAGAATTTATCCTAGGAGAAACGGGAAGCTACTGGAAAGTTTTCAGTGAGAAAGTGGTAAGATCAAAAGATGCAATTCATATTTTTAAAATTTTTATTTAATTTTTAAATTTTATTTATTTTAAGTAATCTCTACACTCAATGTCAAGCTCAAACTCATGACCCCGAGATCAAAAGTTGCATGCTCTTCCAAGTAAGCCATCCAGGTGTCCCAAAATTCATATTTTAAACTATCTTTCTGGTTGCTCTGTTAAGAACAAATAAGAAACTGGGAATGGAAACGAGGAGGCCAGCCAGGGGCTGTTGCCATTTTCCAGGATGGTGGTTTAGGCTAGAGTGGAGGATGTAGAGGTGGTAAGACGTAGACACAGCAAAGCTGTATTTTGGAAGAAGAAATGCAGAACTTAGTGTATACATGATTGTTCAATGAAAGGAGGAATGAAAGGGAAGAAAATTATTTGAGACCTCCACTGATTTGTAAATGCATATATTAGATTTGTGTTACTTGCCTCAAAAATGATAAAATTTTTGGTTTGTGTTAGTCCTATGCTTTTATGATATTGTAATTAAAAAATCCAAACTTCTTCCATATGAAAGTGCTACAAATATATAGCCTTATGTGCTACATACCACTGCATTTTCCACTCTACCTGATCTTCTCTATCCCGGGCTAAAACTCACAAGACTTTCAATAGCTCAGTTCATGGCATAGCTTGCATTCTCTTAACCTACATCTTGTGTGTCTATTCAATTATAGCCTCTAAAACAGAATGGTTTACTTTAGGTATTGCTCTCAAAAAGTATAAAGGGGAGTAAAAATATTTCCAATAGACATACTGCACTATTCATGCAACTTGAAGTTTTATTAATGAGAAAGTCATGTTATGCAAACATGCTGCTAAGCCATATCTTTCTTATCCTATAAATCTGCAATTGGAGTCAAGCCTCTAAATATAATATTTCATGCTTACTATCTATGGTATGTTGTATCTGTCAGAGTTTAGTCACCAGAACAGAAACCACTCTCTTCATTTCGTGTATAAATCATTATAATAAAGAGAATTGTTGATTTACATTAAATTGGAAGGATGGCACAGTAAAGGTCAGCAAAGTCACCACTAACAAGCTAGCCTGCAACCTGCCCTCTGGAAGGGCAGAGAAAAGATATCATTATGTCCACCTAATTATTTAGAACATCCTCTGAATTGGATGACTAGTGTACATGCACAGGAAATATAAATATCTTCACTCTGTTCATCCTGAGAAGTCCACTCATTTATTAGATATAATTATCTATCTATCCATCTATCATCTATTGATCAACTGATCTATATTTTCAAATCTTGCTCCTTCCAAGTCATATCTCAAAAAGTCAATGTAAGATCATAGCTATGGCAATTTCTCTTACCTACCCTCCCTTAGGCCACCCATGGAGCACTACATTGTTGCAAATCTTAACTTCCAGGTGGTGCTACTCTACCATATAGACTGTAAATCAGGCCTGATTTCTTTTCTTCTGTATCTTATAGACCCCACACTACATTTTTACACTTCATTCGTCTTTAAACAATCAATAGTTTTTTATATAAACTAAAATAATGAAAAAATATTATGTATATTCACATAGTTACCATTTACAGTGTTCTTTGGTCCTTTTTGTAGAGCCGTATGGTCATCCGGTATTATTTTCCATCTGACAAAAGAACTCCTTTGTCCTAGTGTGATCTGCTGCTGAGGAATTATTTTGCTTATTTTCCTTTTATTTTTAAAAGAAACTCTCTTATTTTCCTTTTATTTTTAAAAGATGTGTTTGATGGATATAGAATTTTTGGTTGACTTTCTTCCCTTTCACTTTAGAGGTGCTGCTCCACTGTATTCTAGCTTGTATTGTTTCTGATAAGAAATCACGATATGCCTTAGGATTTCTTAAGTCTTTACAACCTGTTGATATATAATTTTCATCACATTTGAAAAAAATCTGACCATTATTTCTCTAAAATGTTTTTCTATCCTGCTTCCACTTGACATTTCTTCAGATACTCTAATTAAATAAGTATCAGGCTCCTTAAAGTTATCCTGTAGCTTACAGGTATTCTGTTAATTTATTTTGAGTCTTTTGACGTCTTTCCCCCCTATATGTTTTATTTCAAATAACGCCTGTTATGTCTTTAAGTTCAGTAATCTTTCCTTTACAATATATAATCATCCCTTAAAACTCATCTGCAATACTTATCATCTGACTTTGTACTTTTCACCTCTAGAAGTTTAATTTGGGTCTTTGCATGTAAACCGTGTCCATATTTAATATGTTCAATCTTTTCTTTAGCTTTCTGAACATATGGAACACAGTTGTAATAACTGCTTTAATATCGTCAGCTGTATCTGACATTTGTGTCAGTTCTGGGTTGGTTTCAACTGATTGAAGTTTCTCTTCATTATAGAATGAATTTTCCTGCCTTTGGGCATGCCTGGTAGTTTTTGACTGGGTGTCAAACACTATGCATTTTACCTTATTAGATGCTGAATATATTACTATTTCTATTCTTGAGCTTTGTTCTGGGATGTAGTTATTAAGAAATAGTTTGGTTACTTTAGATTTTGCTTTTAAAATGAAATCAAGATTAGTTTAGGGCTAATTATTCTCATACTAAGGCAAGATCTTTTTGAGTACTCTAGCCAGTGAACTATGACTTATGAGTCTCCTCAGTCCAACTGATGAAGAAAGGCACCATTCCTGTCTGCAGTGGTCACTGGGTAATATTCCCTCTAATAATTTTTAGTGGTTCTTTCATAGCCTTGGGAAGAGTCCTTATATATATTTACCAATCAGTAAACTTCTAAATAATATCCAGATCTCTCTCTCTAGTCAACTTTCTACTAACTAGTATTTTTCCAATGAACTCTAGTTCCCTTGATCTCTGAAAATTCTGAGATTCTCTTCCTTAATCAATAAGACTGCTAAGCCCTACCTGGATTTCCTCTTCTTGAGCCTCAGCTTGGTAAATTTTCAAGGTGGTAGACTGGAGTAATCATAGGACTCATCCTATTCACTTCTCATGTCTTAGGTGCTATCATTCTTTATAGTTTTATCTCTAAACTTTTGAAAATTATTGTTTATTTCATTATGTACAGGTTTTTACTTGTTTTAGATGGGAAGGTAAATCTGTTCCCTGATGCTTTTCCTCTAAGATCAGGAATAATACAAAGATGTCCACTCTTGCCACTTTTATTCAACATGGTACTAGAAGTCCTAGCCACAGCAATCACACAAGAAAAAAGAATAAGAGGCATCCATATTGGTAAGGAGAAGTTTAACTGTCATTATTTGCAAATGACATGATATATATAGAAAACCCAAAAGAGGGGTGCGTGGGTGGCTCAGTTGCTAAGCATCTGCCTTCGGCTTGGGTTGTGATTCCAGGGTCCTGGGATCGAGCCCCACATCAGGCTTCCTGCTCGGCGAGAAGCCTGCTTCTCCCTCTCCCACTCCCTCTGCTTGTGTTCCCTCTCTCGCAGTGTCTCTCTCTGTCAAATAAATAAAATCTTAAAAAAAAAAGAAAGAACACCCAAAAGACTTCACCAAAAAACTACAACAGTTAATAAATGAACTCAGTAAAGTTGCAGGATACAAAATTAATACCTAGAAGTCAGTAGCATTTCTATACAATATAAACAAAGTAGAAATTAAGAAAATAATTCCCTTTATAATTGCACCCAAACCAATAAAATACCTAGGAATAAATTTAACCAAGGAGGTGAAAGACCTATACTCTGAAAACTACGAAACACTGTTGAAGGAAATTAAAGACAACACAAAACAAAAATGGAAAAATATTCCATGCTCATGGATTGGGCAAATGAATATTGTTAAAATATTCATATTACCAAAGCAATCTACAGATTCAGTGCAACTCCTTTCAAAATAACAATAGCATTTTTTACGGAAATAAAACAAATAATACTAGAAATTGTACAGAACCACAGAAGACTTCAAATAGCCAAAGCAATCTTGAGAAGGAAAAACAAAGCTGGAGGTAACACAATCCCAGATGCTAAGATATTCTACAAAACTGTAGTAATCAAAACAGTATGGTACTAGCACAAAAATAGACACAAAGATCAATGGAACAGAAAGCTCAGAATCAAATTAGTGTTTGATAAAACAGTCAAGAATATGCAATGGGAAAAAGAGTCTCTTCAATTAATGGTGTTGGGAAAACAGCTACATACAAAATAATGAAACTGGACCACTTTCTTACACCATACACAAAAATAAATTCAAAATGTATTGAAGACCTAAATGTGAGGCCTGAACCATAAAAATCCTAGAAAAGAACACAGGCAGTAATTTCTCTGACATCAGCTGTGCAACATTTTTTTAGATATGTCTGCTATGAAAAGGGAAATGAGAGCAAAAATAAACTATTGTAAGTACATCAAAATAAAAACTTCTGTACCACAAAAGCAACCATCAACAAAACAAAAAAAGCAACCTATGGAATGGGAGTAGATATTTGCAAATGATATATCTGATAAGGGGGTAATATCCAAAATATATAAAGAACTTCCACAACTCACCACAAAAAAAAAAAAATCCAATTATAAAAAGGAGGACTTGAACAGACAATTTTCCAAAGAAGACATACAGATGGCAAACAGACACATGAAAGATGGTGAATAACACTAGTCATCAGGGAAATGCAAATCAAAACCAAAGTGAGATATCACCTTATACCTGTCAAAACAGTGAAAATGAAAATGAGAACTAACAGGTGTTAGAGAGGATGTGGAAAAAAGGAACCCTCATGCACTGTTGGTGGGGAAGCAAACTGGTACAGCCATTATGGAAAAACAGTTGGAAGTTCCTCAAAAAATTAAAAATAGAAATGCCATATGATTCAATAATTCCACTACTAGGTATCTACCTAAAGAAAACAAACCACTAATTTGAAAAGATATATGTACCTGTATGCTTATCACAACATTATTTGTAATAGCAAAGGTATGGAAGCAATCTAAGTATCCATCAATAGACAAATGGATCAGGAAGATGTGGTATGTATGTGTGTGTATATATATACGATGAGGTATATATGTGTGTGTGTGTGTACACACACAATGGAATATTACTCATCCATAAAAAAGAATGAGATCCTGACATTTGTGACAACATGGATGGACCTAGAGGGTATTATGCTAAGTGAAATATGTCAGATTGAGAAACACAAATACCATATGATTGCATTCATATGTGGAATTTAAAAAATAAAGCAAATTAATAAACAAACTAAAAAGCAGAATCAGACCTATAAATACAGAGAACAAACGGATAGTTGCCAGAGGGGACGACTGTGGGAGGTTGGGAAAAATGGATGAATGAGAGTGGGAGACATAGGCTTCCAGTTACAGAATGAATAAGTCACAGGAGTAAAAAGTACAGCATAGGGGATTTAATCAATTAATACTGCCAGCATACTATATGGTTATGGAAGGTAGCTACAGCATAACATGCAGAGACACTGAATCATTACATTATATTCCTGAAACTAATGTAACATTGTGTGTCAACTACATTCAAACGAAAAATTTTTTTTTTAAATCTGTTCTCTGATATTCCATCTTGGTTGGAAGCAGAAGGGCCTATGCTCCTTTCTCACTACTAGTGACTCTAAGATGTAGTTAATATTGTTCATCATTAAAGGAATGTCATTTGCACAATTCATCTTCACCTACTTCACTCATAAAAACACTGAAAAGTTCAGGACCAGGGACAAAGTTTTGTACGTCATCAGTGAGAACACTCTTTCAAAAGTTACATTAACTCATTACTCAAAAGTTTTTCATACTATAAATTTACACAATTGTCATATTAGTCTATGCATTTGCACTTGCCATCTGTTTTTAATTAACTATATTATCATTTCATTCAATTTTTAAATAATCAAGTGTAGGAAAAATAGGTAAATACACTGTTGTGTGGTGGCCATTAATTTTTTTTTCCACTCTGAATATTTCTGATTCTTCATGTCCTTGGCTTATGGTATTCCCTCATCCAATTACGGGTGAGTGGCACCATAAGATTATTTCTGCCCGTTAGTTGTGAGTAGAACTGATAGATACTACCTCTAGGTTAAACATTTATTTGCCAGTACAAAACCCAATAGAGTTTCCTTTATCCTCTAGATTTTGAGACAGTGGCTGTTCCACCAGCCAAGGTTCCTAAGAAAATTAAATGAATAGTCACCTCTGCCAACCCATGATAAACAAACAACATGGGTCTGAAATAAACATTTGTTACTTTAAACCACTGGTATTTGGGGTGTGTGTGTGTGTATGTGTGTGTGCGTGTGTGTCACAGTATATTTTAAGACTCTTCTTACTGACACAGCTTATAAAAAATGAAACATTGCAATAAAAATTAAAGTTTCATTTGAGTATCAAACACAATTCCAGTTTTCTCCCACTCTGTCTCTGGAATCGTTTAACAATGGTTGTAACTTTATGAGTCTTCTTCTTAGCATTTGTCTACTTCTCTCTCGATGTGTAAGGGGCAGCTTGCTTAGTCTCATAAAAAAGACTTAGATATATTTCCACTGATACATAGAGAACTAGTTCATTCCTTTTAACTGCCATATAGTATCATGTCATAAGAATATGCTACTTTTATCTATTCTATGTTGATTATCACGTATACCCATACCCATTTGTCTGTTGACAGACACTTAGACTATTTTTTTATTTCATACCACTATAATAACAAAACATCATTCTACATATCCC
The DNA here is from genome assembly GCF_002007445.2 of Ailuropoda melanoleuca. Lineage (NCBI taxonomy): Eukaryota > Metazoa > Chordata > Mammalia > Carnivora > Ursidae > Ailuropoda > Ailuropoda melanoleuca. Next base: position 143,641,272 of record NC_048218.1, on the reverse strand, counting down.
CTTGTATACAAATAGAAGCAGTAGTAGATCTGGGCTGTAGGGGTGTACATATTTTCAGTTTTAAGGAATACTGCTAAACCCTCCTATAGTGTGACTAAACCATTTTATATTGCAACCACTTTTGATAGGTTTATCCTATGCTCATTTTTTGGTTTAATTCTAGATACGAACCTCATTTATTCCTTATACCAGAAAAAAACAAACAAACAAATCCCATATCAGTGGTGACTGGCACTTGTACGTACACTGGCAATACAAAGCTAAGTAGGGCATGGTTAAGGAGCCATCACTACACAAATAGGATCATCTTGATTCTTTGTACTATGATTTATTAGATAAAATTGGGCTACATTTTCCTTAATTGAGGTCACTCATGAAAATGAGCTTTCAAATATGGTATAATTACCTATAACCTATTTTCTCTATCTTCAAACTGAATAGCAACTTATATAAAATGAGCCACTTAATTAAAGGAGCAGTTTTGTAGGCTACTTTATATGAGCTTACACTCCATTGTTGTTCTATCAATGATTGTCTTGCCAAATGGTAGGAAGAGTTTATTTTTACTGAAAGAGTTTAATTTTACTGAAAATGGAGACCACTTGGAAATATTCTAAGTTAATACATATGAAAAAGTATAGCACTACTGGAAATATTCTAAGTTACTACATATGAAAAGGTACAGCACTATTTGAAGGCGGAGTTGGGTTAACTGAAAATATACATTGTAAACCATATGGTTTATATTTACAACCAAAGTATTTTAAAAGTTTTAAGATGAAGTATGAATGATAAGTCAATAGATGAGATAAAATGGAATTGCAAAAACAATGCTTAAGTGAAATGAGAGAAGTCAAAAAAGAAAGAAAAATGCAACAAACAGAAAATAGCAAGACTATAGATTCTAATCCAACAGTCGATAATCACTATAAATGTGAATGGTCTGGATGCACTTTGTTAAAAAGAGATTTTCAAATTGGATAAAAAAGCAAGACCTGAATCCATGTCACATACGAGAAACCCACTTTAAATATAAAATTATATGGATTAAAGCAAAGGGATAGAGCTGTTATATAGAAAGCAGTGTGGCAATTCCTCAAAAAGTTAAACACAGAAGTACTACATGACCCAGAAATTCCTTATAGGTATATATTCAAAAAAAATTAAAAGCATATGTTCACCCAAACACTTGTATACAAATGTTCATAACAGCAAAATTCATAATAGCCTAACTACTGAAACAATCCTAATGCTCAGCAACCGATGAATGGAATAAACAGTATGTGATATGTCCAAATAATGAAATATTTAATTATCAGTCATAAAAAGCAACTGAGTACTGAAATATGTTGCAAGTGGAAAACCCAGGAAACATTATGCTAAATGAAGGAAGCTAGACACAAAATGCCACGTAGTATGCGATTCCACTCATGTGTAATATCCAGAATGGGCAAAACGATAGAGACTGAAAGTAAGTTAGGGATTGCCAGGCATTGGAGGGAGTGGGAAATTGGGATTGACTGTCAATAGCTTGGAAGTTATTTTGGGGTAATGGAAATATTCTGGAATTTGATAATATTGATGGTCTCATAGCACTGAATATATTGAAAACCACTCTACTGAACACTTTGAAATGCTATATTTTATGTTATATGAAATTTAGTTCAATAAAAATGTTAGGGGAGCCTGGGTGGCACAGTTGTTAAGCGTCTGCCTTCGGCTCAGGGCGTGATCCTGGTGTTGTGGGATCGAGCCCCACATCAGGCTCTTCTGCTGGGAGCCTGCTTCTTCCTCTCCCACTCCCCCGCTTGTGTTCCCTCTCTCACTGGCTGTCTCTCTCTCTGTCAAATAAATAAATAAAATCTTTAAAAATAAATAAATAAATAAATAAATAAATAAATAAATAAATAAAGTTAAAGTATAGGGACAGAAAAAGTTATACCATGAGAACACAAATCAAAAAAGCTGAAATACCTCTATTAATTTTAGACTAAGCCAACTTCAGAACAAGGAATATTTTCAGGGATAAAAAGGAACATTACATTGTAACAGAGGGGTCAATTCTCCAAGAGGACATAAGAATCCTAAACATGTATGCACCTAACAATACAGCATCAAGATGCATGAGACAAACACTGATAGAACTAACAGGAGAAATTGGTAAGTCCATCTTTATAGTTGGAGACTTCACCACCACAAACAAGAAGGCAAAAATTTAATCAGAATAAATATACTCTTAAACACCACTATTAACCAACTTGGTATAATTGATATATATAGAACATTCTAAACACCTATATCAAAATGCACACTTTTTTCAAGTGCACGTGAAATATTCACCAAGTTAGACCACATTCTGGTTCATAAAATAAACCTTAACAAATATAAAAGAATATAAATTATGCAAAATATGTTCTGATACATAACAGAATTAAACTAAAAATCACTAACAAAGCTAAAAAAGCACCCAAATACTTGGAAGATAAACAATACATTTCCAAACAACCAATGGGTTAAAAAGGAAATCAAGAAAAGTTTTTAAAATATTTTGAACTTAATTATAATGCAAATTCACTTATCAAAAATTGTAGGATGCAGCTAAAGCAGTGTTGAGAGGGCTAGTTATAGCACAAAATGAATACATTTTAAAAGAAGAAAGACCTACCAATAAATCAATGTTCTAGGTTTCCAACTAGGAAAGAAAATGCAAGTTAAAGAAAGAAGTGCAAACTAAACAACACAAGCAGAAGAAAGGAAATAGTAAAATGAGAACAAAAATCAATTAAGTTAAAAACAGGAAAATACAGAAAATCAATGAAACTGAAATCTGATTATTATCAGCAAAGAACAGTAAAACTGACTTCTGGCTAGGCTAAAAGAAAAAAAAGACAAAAATTACCAATGTGAAAAATGAAAGAGGGGCTATCACTACTTATCCACAGACATTAAAATGATAATAAAGAAATGTTAAGAACAATTCTATAATTATAAATTCAAAATTAGATGAAATAGAATAATTCTTTGAAAGATACAAACTACCAAAATTCACTGAAAGAAAAACAGATAACCTGAATAGCCCTATATCTATTAAAGAAATTAAATTACTAATTAAAAATATTCCAAAACAAATGAGAAAGATGAAACACCAAGCCCAGATGGTTTCACTGGTGAATTTGTTCAAATACTTAAGGAAAACAAAATGCCAATTCTACACAGTAATTTTCAGAAAATAGGAAAAAAGGGAATACTTTCCAATTTATTTCATGAGGTCATAGTTACCCTGACATCAAAACAGACTAAACCATTACAACAAAAAAAAACTAAAGACCAATATCACTCATGAATATTGAAGCAATGATCTCTAACAAAATATATGAAATAAAAGTAATATATAAATAAATACATCATGCCCAAATAGGGTTTGTCCTAGGAATGCAATGCTAGTTTAACATTCATAAATCAACCAATGTAATTCATCATATTAACAGACTGAAAAAGAAAAATGGTATTATCATATCAATAAATTTAAAAATTATATGACAAACTTTAAAACTCATTCATGATAAAAACTCCCCAAGATCTGGAGTACAGCTCCTTCAACCTAACAAAGGATATATATAGAAACAAACGATATATATATATCTAGAAAACCTATCATCACACTTAAGCCAACAGACTAACTGCTTTACTCTCACTTTCAGACCCAAGACATAAATATCCTTTCTTACCACTCATATTCAGCATTGTACTGGAAGTCTTAGCTAGTTCAATAAGGTAAAAAAAAAAAAAAGAAAGAAAAGTTATACCTATCACAGAGGAAGACACAAGACTAACTTTGTTGACAGACAGCATGATTGCCTATGTGGAAAACCCCAAAGAATCTATAAAGAACTTCCTGGAACTAATAAGTGAGTTAAGCAAGGGCTTAGGAAACAAAATCAGTATACAAAAGTCAGTTGATTTCCTAGATACTAATATTAGCAATTTAAAATAAAAAAATAATAATATCATCAAAAACAAATTAGGTATAAATCTATCCAAGAATACACAAGTTCTGCATGCATAACTATGATGCTGATTAAAGAAATCAAAGAATGTCAAAATAGATATAGATTAAATGTATATTGAAAAGTCATTGTAGTGAAGATGTCAATTCTTCACAATTTGATCTATATATTCAACACAATCCCAATGAAATTCTTGCAAGCATTTTTGTTGGTATTAACTATTTTTAAAAATTATGTGGCAAACAAAGACACCAGAATAGTCTAAAGAATTTTGAAAAGAACAATATAGGAGGCCTTATTTTAACTAATCTCAAGATTTCTGTAAGCAACAGTAACAAAGACAGTGTGGCATTACTAAAAATGTAATATACAGATCAATGAACAGAAAAGGAAGACCATGAGTAGACTCCAAAATACTGCCAACTAATTTCTGACAAAGGTGCAAAGGCAATTCAATGAAAAAAAGGATAGTCTTTTCAACAAATGGTGCAAAAAATAAAAATAAAACAAACCAAAACTGAAAGTACATATCCACTTGGCTAGATTACGACAGGCAATTTAGCCAAACACCAATCTAGATGCTACTGTGAAGGTAATTTTTAGATGTGATTCAGCAGACCTTGAACAAAGTAGATTACCTTCTATAATATGGATGGGCTTCATTCCCTTAAAGTCCCCTAAGGAAGAATGAATTCTGCCTCTAGACTTGTCTTCTGGCTTAAGACTAAACGTTAACTCTTCCCTGGGTCTCCAGACTGCCAGCTTTTCCCTCCAGATTTTGGACTTGCTCATGTGGGCCAATTCTTTCAAATAAATCTCTTGATAGAAAGATAGATAGATAGACAGACACATACATATAGAAATATATGCATCCTATTGGTACTATTTCTCCAGAGAACCCTAACTAATATAGTTCACAATACAGCACCTGAGCCAGAAATTGAAAACATAATTCTTTGTAATGGAACCCTAAGACTGCTATTTATCTGCACTGCTAGAAAAATATGAGTTTCCCAAATGTGGGCAAGCTTTGAATCTCCTCAGTTACTTATTTTCGCTGATTCCGTATATGTTCTCAATCTGCTAACAAAACAAGTCCATTTTTTTTCTCTTGAATTTTGGTGAGAGATAAGTCAATATATTCCATTCAACTATTCATTTGACTCAAAAGCAGTAAGACTGGGTTGCTGGCTTAAATCTGATAAACATTATTATGCCATGTCCCTAGTGTTTCTGAATAAACCAGGAGTCAGACATATGATACTAATAAAAGAGAAATGTTTGCCAAAGGTGAAGAGAGTGTATTCTCAAAGAATAGCTGGAAGAAGAAACAAAAATCTCCACTTCCCGGATTCAAAATCTGCATTCCTTTAACAGGTGCTAAGTTTTTAAATATGTACTCTAGGTCTCTCTTCAAAAGTATTTTGTAGTGTTTTTGATTTATGCATTGTTAAGGACAATAATCTCTAACCTGCCCAATTCACACCTGGCGAGAAGCAGCTGCTGCTATAGTAAATGACAATATTTTCAGCTGCTGAAGGGGCATTATTCCCAGGACGTAAATAAGAACACCTAAGGAATAGCTACATACACACACAACGGGTCATAAAACTGATGGTCTTCTGTTTTAACAGGATAATCTTATTTGCCCCAAATTTCCAGAAAAGCTACAACATAAGCAAAACTTAAAACCTTAGCAGACTGGGTGTTGTATGTGAGTGATGAACCACTAACTTCTACACCTGAAACTAGCATTACATTGTATGTTAAGTAACTGGAATTTAAATAAAATTTGGGGAAAGAAAGAAAAAGAAAAAAACAAACCCTAACAGAGAAAGGCACCTTGCGGGGCGCCTGGGTGGCACAGTGGTTAAGCGTCTGCCTTCGGCTCAGGGCGTGATCCTGGCGTTATGGGATCGAGCCCCACATCAGGCTCCTCCGCTATGAGCCTGCTTCGGCTCAGGGCGTGATCCTGGCGTTATGGGATCGAGCCCCACATCAGGCTCCTCCGCTATGAGCCTGCTTCTTCCTCTCCCACTCCCCCTGCTTGTGTTCCCTCTCTCACTGGCTGTCTCTATCTCTGTCAAATAAATAAATAAATAAATAAATAAATAAATAAATAAATAATCTTTAAAACAAAAAAGAGAGAAAGGCACCTTGCAACACTTCACATGACTGCTTTCCGAAGTCTTTAATCAAAGTCAAGGGCTAAAATTCTCCAACTACAAAGAAACACCATGACTGAGCTACACCTCCAGTTTCTAGTTCCCCTCAGAGCTAGAAGTTCTTGCCCCTCTATCTCAGCTTCTGACTTTTCCAAAGGAGCCTGTTTGCTTTAGGAAAGATTTAATGAACCCAAATGCTAATCTATTTATAATTTCATAAAACCAAAGAGACAACAATTTCCCAAATTTAGGGGCTATACTGAGAGATAAAATATACCACATTGTTGCTGAGAAACTTGCCAGGGTGGTCAGACTTACTGGAAAGTGAGCCATGGGAGGCCAACACAGCTTTTTGGTCTTCGCATCAATTTTACTGAAGGGGTCCTAGAAGCCAGTTTGTGATCAGAGATGGGTAAGTGAATGGAGGTAACCGAAAGACTTGTCTCTCCCACACCTGGAACCCTGAGGAAGAATTAATAAAATTCATAATAAGAGATCCAAATAAACAGAGAGCAAAGGTGAAAGTTTGCACACTGTTAATTGTGGTACCCACATTCAACAACTCCTCCAGGCTCACCATCCACTAGCAGGAAGTCTCAGGGCCTCCATCTCTTTATACATTCATGTGATAATTCTGAGTAAGAGACAGGTGGGGCTAGGTAGGGAGAGATAGGTAGGGTGCCATGCGATCAGGCTCACAAAATTCAAAGTGTGGGAGATGAAACCAGAGATAAGGGAACAAATCAGACCATCCTGTCCTAGGCGTCAGAGGTGGGGTCTTAATACAACAGCTACCTGTGACCAACCAAGAGTTACTGGACCCTAAAAAAGAAGCAAGCCATTGAAGGTGTTATCAATAGTCCTTATTCAATGGCACTGTTAATAGATGTTAAAAAGATTTAAGTTCCCTAGTTAGCTTTCTATAAAAGACCATCCCTAAAAGCCCTCTGTGGCAACCCTATCGGGACGCCTCTCACTCCTGAGAGCTTTTCTGTATCTTTGCTTGATAAACTTCTATCACTTTACTCACTCTTCTTTGTCCTCGAGATTCATTCTTTGACTCTGTGAGACAAGAACCTTGCTCTCCTGCATCAATTCCTTTGATGGTTACAATAGGCCACCCAAGCCCAGTCTCTATTCCTTTCTCCCCAGATCTATATTGGGATTAATGTAGAGCATGAAATCATCCATAATACCTGGCTTGCTAAAATGTAACACGGAGGCCCCTGGGGGTGAGGGAAGGTTTTGGAGAAGGACATAGGCCTTTGGAATGCCTAGGGCTGCGTGACCACTGTGCCATAGGAAAGCCCCAGGGAGTTGCCTTCCCCGAAGCTTTCTTAGCCCAAACAACCAGCCCTGTGATCTAAGAGATGTATGCATTGTCCCCTAGGCTATGTTTAGCAGACAGTGGAACATGCATATTAGCATATCATATCTTTCCTGTAAACAGCTCCTCCTAGTTCCGGTAAGACCCCTGTCACACATGACTGCTTGCGAAACAGTGATAAAGATTTATGATTATCCCGAAGAACCAAAAGCAGGAGCAAAGAAGAGCAAAGGGTCTTTGAGCGTTAACTCCCTTGCCTTGTCCTCTCTTTCACAGCAAAGTTTGGAATATCTTTCATCGGTCAGTACAGTGATTGCGGGCTGTTCCTGGCAGATCTAGCCATCCTTGGTGCCTCACTCTTAATTTCTTCTTGTCACTAAAAATGTCCCACCTACTCATTATGAAACTGGGCTTCCTTCTGAGAATTTGTTCTTTCTCTACCATTTCTGTTACTGAGAGGGGAGAGGATAATCTTCAATTCTGGAGGAAGACGTAAAAAAAATAAAAATAAAAAGTCACTGAGCTGTCTGTTGGCAGCTTGTTTTTTCTCTCTTTTCTGATAAACTCCAGATAGTTACTTTAAAAAAGAAAACATAAACTTTATTTCTCCTACACTGTTTGCATATTGTTAGATCCCTTATTATGCTCAAAGAATTTTTTTTAAAATTTTGTTTTGTTCTTGTTTTGTCCCAGTGGGGAAGTATATTATAAAGTTCATTTTTATTGCATCTTCCTGATTAGGGGAATAATTTGTTTATTTGCTTGCTTGCTTGTTTACTGCAATTTGTGGGAAATGTGCCATTCTATCATATGTAGATTAATTAAATATCCCTAGATGCCTGTATGTGGCAAGGAACATTACTAAACAATGCAAATACTGAAATGTCAGATCCTTTGAATATATAGCAGTAATGTATCATACGATAATTCCTTTTTCCATACCTTTACTGGACAATTCAATTCATGACAGTGGAATTATTTAAGACAATAATTCAACATCAGAAAATAAAATAACCAAGGTGATGACTGTAAATGATGTTTGCTGGCTGATGATTAGTGATTCCTGGCCAGCAAACAAATGTCCTCATCAGTATAATTCTCCTTTAGTATGGAACCTCCTTCAAGTTATTAGGATCTCTCGGTAAAACACAAATTGAGAAAAAAAGAAGAAATTGGCCCAATTTAGCAACTGCTGTGTATCATTATAGGCCTAGACAGAGTCATTAATCCTGAAATACCAATTATTTACAATTTTTCCTAAAAATAATACTTAGAAGCAGAGCAACTCAATTCTGAGACTCAGATTGTGCATTTTACATCTAATGATCATAATGACTGCTTACCTCAAAACTTATTTTGTGGATTGAATAATAAGCATACATGTAAAAGAACCCTGGGAATCTCGGGGAATGTTATAGTATTTATAATTACTAATATTATTTCCTTACTTTTCATAGAAAGTACTTATGTACTTTATGTTTATACTATTTTTTGCCATAAAGTGGAGTTTATTTTTATTCCATACAAAGCCTCAATCCTTTCCTTTAGAGTTTATGCTTTTATAAAGTTAAGATTCTTAAGCTTATAATTTATAATTATACTTAAGAAATACTTCCCTACCCAATTATATCATATTCCTGTATATTTTAATTTTTTCACTTTCTACATTTTAATATTTAACCCAGCTACAGTTTAATTTTGTTATGAGTTGTGTAACTTGGTTATCTAAAATATTTTTCTCCCTGAAAATGATTAGCTGGTTATATTTTGAAATGGCAGGGCCAAAAATGCTATCCCCGTTTTACAGATGAGTAAAAAAAGTTCAAGGAGGTAAAATATGATAGACAGTGGTCTAAGAGCCATCTCAAACCTGTTCTCAAGAGCCAAGTATAAATAGCATTTCTAAACTAAGCTGGACATGATGGAAATATTTACACCAGGAAAATCAGTAAACACTACAAACCAGAGTTTTTATTCCCTCCTTCCCTCTATCCTGTCTTTTGACAGCCAGTTTATCAGCATACCATTGAAAGGGTCCTCATTCACAATGGACCATGTGCTGTGCTAGGGCATTAACAAGGTGATAACATAAACGTGGTCCATCTTCCTGGAGTATCATTTGATTTAATGGTAACATACTTTTATAAGAAATACAGTATATTGTAAGGCAGAATATAAAATTCACATAACTTTTCAAGATTTAGCTTGATATTACAAAAAGAAAAACGTGTCCTTGTGGCAGACAGATTGCATGCATACCCCCAACTCACAGTACAGAGACAAAAAATATGCTAACCCTCCTTTAGGATATCTTGAGCAGAAAATCTGAAGTTCAGGAGACCATAATATTTATAAGGACTAGGGATTCTTCCTACAACCCGCAGCTTGCATTTCTATTATTTTAAGTGATCAAGCTGGAACAAAATTGCAGACCCTCTGGCAGCGCATTGGTCTTTCAAGCACAGTACACTATTTCCCACTGCCTCATTATTAGCATATACTTGATGTAAATAAAGCAGAAAAACATATGCCACTTGCCAACATACTCTAAATATTTACAGTATTAGCAATCATCTCTGCAGGAGGCAACCTTTAAGATGACTCATCACAATCCTACCTCTTGGTATGTAACTGACCTTATGTAATCCCCAACTCTTGAGTTTGAGCCGGACTTACTGGCTCACTTCTGATGGATAAAATATGGCAGAAGTAATGGGGTATCAGTTCTGTGATTAGATTTTTAATATTCTGTGGCTTGTTTGGGGCCCTCTCTCATTCTCTCCTGACTTACTCTCTGAGATAAGACATTTGCTATGTTATGAACTGTAGAGAAATCCATGTGGCAAAGAAATGACATCTTCAGACAACAGCCAGCAAGAATCAGGTTTGCCAACAGCCACGTGACTGAGCTTAGAAGTGGATCCTCCGGGAGGGGTGCCTGGGTAGCTCAGTAGGTTAATGCCTTTGGCTCAGGTCATGATTCCAGGGTCCTTGGATCGAGCCCCAGGTTGGGCTCCCTGCTCAGGGGGGAGTCTGTTTCTCCCTCTTCCTCTGATCCTCTGTCTGCTTGTGCTTTCTCTCCCTCTCTCTCTCTCTTTCTCTCTCTCTCCAAATAAATAAATAAATAAATAAAAATATTAAAAAAAAAAAACTAAAAAAGAAAGAAGAAGAAGAAGAAACGGATCCTCCTTGAATTGGACTGTGAGATGACTATAGTCCTGGCTGATACCTTGATTGTAGCTTTGTGACAGACACAAAGCCAGAGACCCAGTTAAAGCACGTCAGAAGATTCCTGACGCACAGAAACTATGAGATAATGAATGTTTGTTGTGTTAAGCCACTAAACTTTGGAGTGGTTTGTTATACAGCAATAGAGAACTAAAACAATCCCCAAGGGACTCAATTCAAGGATGATAGTATTGTAAGGCTTTACATATTAACAGTCTGATGGACTAATGGATTCTAACATCATCCCATTTACCGCTTCTCTTCTGAGAGCTGCCTTTCATTTACTGTTCTTGGTACATAGAGGTATCAATACTAACTCCTGGTTAGTGGATTCAGAATTTCATGTATTTGGATTTTTTTTTTCTTCTGAACAATCCTATACTTTTTATGTTTTCTCTCCTCCTCCCACTCAAACACTTTCAATTGGCAGCTTGAAGCTGAACTTTCGTTCAGCCTGGAGCTATGGAACAGAATTATTCTTGGCACAACAAGAAAAGGCCACGGGAAGACTGTATATTTGATGCAAATCTCATTAGCACCAAACTTCACCAGACTGCCTCAGAGTCAGGAAACTGGCCATGATGGGTCTGCTAAGTGCAGGCAATTGTTCTACCCTGGCTGAAAATGCAGTGGGTTGGGAGGGGGTCCCTAGAAAAAGAAATAGCTGCTCACAGAAGGGCCCAATGCATACAACTGTAGGAGTATGCAGGGACCCCACTCCTCAGAATTTTCATATTTCTTAATCACTTTTTTCCTCTCCTATGTTTAAAAGACTTTGCAAGCTCTCTCAGGTATACCTGGCTCTACCTGATTTTATTGCTGTATACTTTGTGGTTTGGGATGTGCTTTTAAAAATTAACACTAGCACAATTAAGAGTATACTTATCTTGATGAGCATGAAGAAATGTATAGAATTGTGGAATCATTACATTTGAAACTAATATAACACTGCACTAATACTTGAAAAATACTTGTAATAATACTTGAATTAAAAAAAAAAAAAACCTAACACTAGCAGAACTTATCCAGGGGTGATTATCTCTCTTCTTGTACTATGCCACTCCGATTTGTCACTAGGACTTACTGGGGGCACTGGAGGCTTGGGAGTGCTTCAGGATTGTGTGAGTGGATGCTAAGAAGGAGGTGCTGTCAGCTATTTCTTAAAAGAGAAAGCTGCTGTCTGGAACTTACTAAACCATTGCTAACAGCTCAGGAATATGGTCTTGGGTTTAATATTTTCTGTCTTTGCCTTGCAATGGAAACAGCATGCCAACCATTTCTTCCATTTTTTAATCCCTCACCAAATAGATTCTCTTCAGAACATCTCAACCTCCATTGACACTGATTGCAAAGACTTTTAAAATTCTGATCACTTTTCTCTCTCTGGCCTGACACTGCCGGACTGCTTGCTTAGCCTTGCCAGTTGGCTGCCACTTTTATTGATGTTTGTATTACACAAAACAGTTCTATTAACCGGTCCCCTTGCCTAATAGATTCAAACAATCTGAGTCACTGTTGGTCATTATCACCCACTATTCCAGTGTGACCAACTTTTGCAAAGTGATCTCTAGTTGTTACAGCTTGCCTTTGGATGTATAAAGTTGAGTTGGTGCTGAGAAGGAACATCTCTGGCAATGTGCCTCAGCTGGAAGACCAGATGATAAGCTGTCTGAACTGTCCAGGACTAATGCTTCATCTTCTTGTAAGTTGACAAAACTTTCTTGCATGGGAGGATAAATCTGCAGCTACTACATATTCAGAGATGTGTTTAAGCTGGATAAATGTTTATTAATATCCATTTTTACATAGGAAAGTTTGATTGTGGTGGAGAGAGGATCCAGGCCCTCTATTGCCATATTCTACACCACTTTCAAAGCCCTAAGTAAACATCAGCTTCCCGTAAAACCATACCAAATTTTCCTAGTTGGAAGCAATATCAATTTCTAAGACTTCCTTGATGTTTTGGTTGTACCACTCTCATCTGAAACCATAGGCAGCTTGCATTTTAGCTATTTGTGGGCATCTTTCCTCCCTACTAAACCACTGATTCCTTGAAATCCATGACAAATATTCATTTTCCTTTGTATTGCCCCACAGCTTCTTGTGCAAAAACTTGTTCCAGAAGGAATTCAATAAATATTTCTGAATTGGACGAATGAAAAAAATGAATGAAAAGAAGGAAGCTATACTTGACAAGGGAGGAAGGCACTGGGCAATGAGGACCATGGGAATAACTGAACTGAATTGAATCTTTGAAGGAGGAGTTGAAACTGATGAGGATATTAAGGGCCAGGTGCTGGTAGAAAACAGCACCCAGAGTTACACCCAGCTTCATCAATTTGAAAGATGTGGTCTATTTAAAGTGGCATATTTTGATATTTTTGCTTGTTTGGTTTTTGTTAGCAATATAAAGCTGAGCATGACAGTTAATTCCTGGAGGTGTCTAAGCCAGGAAAGGAAAAAGAAACTATTGATAACTATCAAACTATGGGTAATGGGCATTGATTTGACAGTTCCTGAGCATTAGAATTGAGCTAAACACTACATAAAAAAACTAAAGTAGCTATAATAGGCTTATGATCTGTTTCCAAAGATCATATGCTATTATTATTAGCTTGTGAAAATAATACTGGAGATCAGTACTTTTAACACTTGGATCTCTTTGGGGTTGCAATGCGGTGATGTCACTTCTGTACTGACCATCCCTCAGTTCCTAACAATGTAAGTTAGTAGAGAAAGCACTGATTAGATTGGAGTATTATGAATTTGTATGTCTCACCAGCTGCATAATGCATAGTACCTTCCTCTCACTTCTCTGTGCTTCATTTTCCTAATTTTAAAATGAGGACTTAGGCTGGAAAATCCATTCAGTTCCTTCCATCTAACATTTATTGGTTCTAAGGTTTAGTAATATACACACAAATACGGACAAGACTTCGGCTTCCCTCTGGACAAGCCCCTTCACTCGCCAGGAGGGATGGGTTTATTCTGGGCTACCAGGCTTCCTGGACCACAGGAACCCCCTAGTGGCCATCTGAAGAACTCTCACTAGCCATCTCCCAGTTCCAAAACCTTGAGGGGAATTACAGACACTCTAGAGTCTTCTTTTTTTTAAATGTTTTTACTTAGAAATCAGTTGATTCTACTTTATGTAAACTTTTCTCACATATTCATATACTTTTCCATTTTTCTTCCAGCTCTCTTCCAATTACGTTAGGAAAGAGCTTTCTCCTTCCTCACTCCCTACCCTTTATTTCATTTCCCTCATTTTATTTATGACATAAAATAGGGTGGCTGTTTCACTTTTTAAATAATTGTTTTCTAAAACATTTAATAACTTTCTTCTGATTATACAAAGACATGCATGTTTATTGTAGAAAGTTTGGGACATAATAAAATAAATTATCCACAATCTAGAACAATCACTAGAAATATTTCAGGGTATTTTCTTTTACATTGTTTTTGTATATATATGTAAATAACTTTCAAAATATAATTTGGATTGTACACTTTTTTTGTGACCACATAACACTTCATACTTTTCATATAACACTTTATACTTTTTTTCCTACCTGTTTACCAACATCAACATGGATTCAACTCTGTATTTCATACCCCAAGCCTATAATAATACTTTATCTAGGGGCGCCTGTGTGGCTCAGTCGGTTAAGGTTTAAGTGTCTGCCTTCAGCTCAGGTCAGGATCCCAGGGTCCTGGGATGGAGCCCTACCTAGTCCTGGCTCCCTGCTCAGGGGGAGTCTGCTTCTCATCCTGCCCCCTCCCCCCATGCTCTCTCTCAGGCTCTCCTTCTCTCTCAAATAAATAAATACAATCTTTTAAGAAAATAATACCTCATCTAATGATTATCATGTGTCTGCACTATTCTAAGCAGTTTATATAGGTTATCTCCTTAAATCCTCAAAATCACCATGTGATGTAGACACCGAGACAGAAGCTAAATATCTTGTTCAGGGCACCAGGGCAGCAAATTCTAAAGCTGGAATTCGAGCTTGGGAGTCCAGCCCCAGAGTTTGTGCAACTATTATACATACTACTTTTGTCAGCATTCTTGTCACCTCCAATGTCAATATATACCAGAATTTTACAGCTTCTCTCCACTTTCTTACCACTTCCCTGGTTTAAGGTGCCATCATCTTTTACCTGGATTATTTCAAAAGTTTGTTTCACATCTGATCTTCCTGCTTCTGATTTGCCTGTCCATTCTGTTTTCAACATAATAGCCAGAGACATTCTTTGTAAGTACTATTGAATTATGTTGTTAAAACCTCCCAGTTGCTTCCATTTGATCCAGAATAAGAGCCAAAGTCCTCTCTGTAATCTGGCTCTCTGTGTTCACTTTTAACTCCCCCATTCTTCTCCTTGCTCACTGGCTCACCCACCCCCACTCCTGCACTGGCCTCTTTATTGTTCCTAAGTGCACCACAGGATTTGCTTTTGCTCCTCTGTTTGCCTGGAATATTCTTCCCCAGGAGAGCTATGCAAATTACTTTCTTACCTCCTTAAAGTTCTATTCTACAAATGTCACCATCTCAGCAAAACTTTCCCTGGGCATCATTTTTAATTTTTTTCACCCCTATTGAGATATACTTTGCAAATAAAATTGTAAGAGATTTAAGTGCAAATGTGATGATTTGATATGCATATATCTTGTTAAAGAATTCCCACCATTGAGTTAATTAACAAACCCATCACCGCACATATTTACCCTTTTTCAGGAGCTTCTTGTGTTATCATCTTAGTCCTTCATTCCCAACTGGTTTTTAAATTACAAGTATTCTCTCAATTCCTCCTTGCTGTCCCTGGCAATACCATCTCTTCTCACTTAACTTTTGTTAATATAATAAATTAATGTTATCAATATAAATATAGATCTTTAGTGTGATTATTATTCTTTGTTTTCTGTGTCTTCTGACAGGAACAGTCAGAGTGCATGTTTTCCCACTGCTTATATGTAAAAAATTTCTCACAAAGATTAGCTGATTTAGATTTGTATGTTATTCTTAAAAAATATTAATACTTTAATGCATCTGGAACTTATGTTGTGGTATAATATGAAATAAAATTTTCCCTCAAACCATTTGATAATTTATCCCATCCACATTGAGTTGTGATACTTATTTTGCCATATACTAACATGTGTCTTTTTATTAATCTCTCTGGCCAGAATTGTATAAAGCCCAAACTCTTAATGATTATAGTTTTTTAAAATGTTTCAATATACCATAGGGCAAGTTAACTCATTATCAGTGGTGAGTTAACTTTCTCTTAAACATTTCCTCAGGTATTTTCATCACTTTATTCTTACAATGTTAATTTGGAATTTCGTTGCCTATTTCCAAAACGGCACTTTGATTATAATTCCATTAAAGCTATAAATTATTGGGGAAGAATCAATCCCTTCAGGCCATTCAGTGGTTTTATCAAAGAACATGCTATATTTTATGTATTTATATCCATTATTTGTTCCAGAAAGACTTTAGGTAGATTATATCAACTCAGAAACTATAAAACCTTCAACAGGAGGATGAGGAAAACAGGACAAGAGGAAGAAAACAAAATATAAGATCTAATTAGAAGGAAGCTCATTGCTCAAGATGCATTCCAAATGCTTCTGCACACTCACTGAAGAGGATCCACAAATCTGTTTAAGTCTGGAGAAAATACAGCAAAGAGGGAGCTCAACAGTTTCCCTAGTATTAAAAAAGTTTTTGAAACCAGAGAGATCAATTTCTCCCACAGATGGACCGAGAAAGTAAGCCCTGAACTGTAAGAAACAGCATCCTTGAAGACATCTTTACTCAAGCTCCAGCAACAAATGCTATAAGGATTTAAATTAAATGCCCTATATTGCAGGTAATCACATAGCATCAAAATTCACTTCACTTAAAATAAGTGAATCAGACAGAATCAAAATGATATGATCCACATCCAGAGCTCTTGGTGGACTTTCTTAATATATGGGAAGTTTTAGGATACCTAGATTATGGGGTGGCAATTTGTTTGAATACATGTGCAATATCTGATTGGCTATTGGCTGTGGTGTAAACAATTCTGAGGCTTCACTGAAGCTTAATATAAAGGAGTTTTGAGATTAACTGCTGATAGCTGGTGGGGGTCAGTAGTGAGCAGGTATCAGTCTATACCATTAGTTCACTTTATAGGAGGAATTAATATATGTACATTTCTAGAAAATCCTCTATAGGAATAAGTTGGTTTGCAGATTAAAAAACAAGGCAAACCCCAACTCGATAATTCAAAGAAAAGCACACCTAGACATTTTATACTCAGAGTGCTGAAAACTAAAGACAAAGAAAAAAAATCTTGAAAGCACCTGAATGGGTGGGGATGCATCACATTCTATATAGTAGAATAATGATCTGAACAACTGCAGATTTCACATCAGAGACCATGAAAGACAAAGACAAATAACATCTTTAAAGTGCTTAAGGGACGCCTGGGTGGCTTAGTCAGTTAAGCGTCTGCCTTTGGCTCAGGTCAGAGGTCAAGTCCCACATAGGGGCTCCTTGCTCAGCGGGGAGCCTGCTTCTCCCTCTGCCTACTGCTCCCCCTGCTTGTGTGCTCTCTTTCTGACAAACAAATAACTAAAATCTTAAATAATAATAATAATAAAGTGCTTAGTAAAAAGAACTATCAACCCAGAATTTTATACATAGCAAAAAAAAAAAAAATCCATCAAAAATGGCTGCAAATAAAGACACTTTTTGGGTGAAGAAAATTAAGAGAACTTGTCTCCATTGATCTTCCCTACAAGAAACGCTGGAGAAACTTTTTTAGGTTGAAGCAGATGATACCAGAGGGAACTTGGAACTTCAGGAATGAAAGAGGAATGACAGAAATGGTGAGTATTTTGGAAAATGTAATAGATTACATATTTTTTTTAGTTATTTAAAATATGTTTCAAAGTTATAATAAAAAATTATAAAATCATCTGGGGAGAGAGTTTCAATGTATGTAGATACAATACACTGGAAAACTAAAACATAAGGGAGAAGAGTTAAGGGGCCTACAAGGTTGTAAGCCCTCTATTTCTTGTTTGTTTGTGTGTTGTATTGTGATAATTTTATTATTACAAGTCACTATTCCAGCATCAAGCATTACACAAGTTTATGACTATTCATTCAGGTAAGAGAAACCTTTGAAATATCAGTTCTTATAAATTATTGGACTACATTTAGAGGGAAAATAAGGATAACATTTCATTAGAATTCTGCTTGTTAATTATTAAGGGAGAGTGACTATCATCACTTTAGTGTTTTTTTTCTTTTTAAAATTTTTTATTTTTTCTTCCTTTCTTTTTTAAAATTTTTTATTCTTAATATTTTTAAAAGATTTTTTTTATTTATTAGATAGAGAGAGAGCACACAAGCAGGGGGAAGGGGTACAGGGAGAAGCAGAATCCCTGCTGAGCAGAGAACCTGACCTGGGGCTCCATCCAGGACCCTGGGATCATGACCTGAGCTGAAGGCAAAAGCAACCAACTGAGCTACCCAGGTGCCCTTTAGTGTTTTTTCCTTAAGATTTTTTAAATATGGTAAAAACCATATTTAAGATGGTAATATTAAATTTACCATCTTAACCATTTTTAAGTATACAGCTCAGTATGTGTTAATAAGTATATTCACATTATTGTGCAACAGATCTATAGAACTTTTTCATCTTTCAACACTAAAACTCTATACGTACTGAACATTAACTCTTACTCCCACCTGCCTTTGATAACTATCATTCTATTTTCTGTTTCTATGATTTTGACTACATTCATATGATATTTCATATGAGTGGAATCATAGAGTAGGGTGTTTTGTGACTGATTTCTCTTCACAGAATATACTAAAGTTTTGTCCATGT
Source organism: Ailuropoda melanoleuca (assembly GCF_002007445.2). Classification (NCBI taxonomy): domain Eukaryota; kingdom Metazoa; phylum Chordata; class Mammalia; order Carnivora; family Ursidae; genus Ailuropoda; species Ailuropoda melanoleuca. The sequence goes on along the minus strand of NC_048218.1, from coordinate 143,622,655 downwards.
AGTAGCATGTGACAGATTTCCTCTTTTTTAAGGCTGCATCATATTTCACTGTGTGTGTGTGTATCACATTTTTAATCCATTCATCTGGATATTTGGGTTGCTTCCATATCTTGGCTATTATGAATAATGCTGTGATGAACACAGGTGTGCATATATCTCTTCAAGATCCTGCTTTTAAGTCTATTGGATATATGCCCAGAAGTGGGACTGCTAGGTCATACAGTAATTCTACTTTAAATTTCTTGATGAAGTTCCATGCTGTTTTCCATGCAGCTGCACCATTTTAAATTCCCACCAATACTTTGCAAGCATTCCAACTTTTCTGCATCCTCACTAACACGTTATTTTCTACTCTTTTTTTTTTAAAGATTTTATTTATTTATTCGACAGAGATAGAGACAGCCAGCGAGAGAGGGAACACAAGCAGGGGGAGTGGGAGAGGAAGAAGCAGGCTCATATCAGAGGAGGCTGATGTGGGGCTCGATCCCATAACGCTGGGATCACGCCCTGAGCCAAAGGCAGACACTTAACCGCTGTGCCACCCAGGCGCCCCTATTTTCTACTCTTTTGAAAGTGGCCAGGGAGTCTGGGTGGCTCAGTTGGTTAAGGGTCTGCCTTCAGTTCAGGTCATGATCCTGGGGTCCTGGGATTGAGCCCCAGGTCGGGCTGCTCAGCAGGGAGTCTGCTTCTCCCTCTACTCCTCCCCTGTTTGTGTGTGCTCTCTCTCTCTCTCTAATAAATAAAAAAAATCTTAAAAAAAGAAAAAGAAAGTGGCAATCCTAGTGGGTGTGAGGTGATACCTCATTGTGGGGTGTTTTTTTTTTTTAGACTTTATTTTTTTAGAGCCGTTTTAGGTTTACAACCAAGTTGAGGGAAAGGTACAGAAATTTCCCATATACCCCTGGCCCCAACATATACCTAGGGTCCTCCATTATCAACATCATTTGCTAGAATGGTACTTTTTTTTTTTTTAACCAAAGATGAATCTACATGGACATATCATAATCACCCAAACTCTACAGTTTACCTTAGAGTTCACTCTCGGTGTTGTATATTCTGTGGGTTTGGACAGATATATAATGACATATATTCATCCTTATACAGAGTGTTTTCACTGCCCTAAAAATCCTGTGTTCTGCCTATTCACTTCATTGCACAACTCCCCTGCTAACTACCCATGGCAACTACTGATCTTTTTATTGTCTCCGCAGTCTTGCCTTTCCTACAAGGTCACATGGTTGGAATCATACAGTATACAGTCTTCTCAAATTGATTTTGTTCACTTAGTAATATGCATTTAAGTTTCCTCCATGTCTTTTCATGGCTCGAGAGCTTATCTCTTGTTAGCCCTGAATTATATTCCATTGTCTGGATGTGCCACAGTTTATTTATCCATTCATTTACTAAAGGACATCTTGGTTTCTTCCAAGTTTGGTAATTATGACTAAAGCTGCTAAAAATACCCTTTTTTGTGAACTTAAGTTTTTAACTCCTTTGGGTAAATATCAAGGAGTGCAATTGCTAGATCATATTGTAAGAATATGTTTCATTTTGAAAGTAGTTGCCAAACTGTCCTCCAAAGTGGCTGTACCTTTTTGCATTCCCACCAGCAATAAATGAAAGTATTCTGCTGTTGTTAGATGAAGTGCTTCTGTTTATATCTGTTAGGTCCAATTGGTTTATAGTATTGCTTAAATCCTTTTTTTCCTTACAGATCTTCTGACTAGTTGTGTAAGACCTCTATTTTTTATATTAAGTGGTAAGATTAAATCTAAGAAGACTATGAAAAGTTAGGTATGTATATTTTTAAAATAAAGAAACCATTAAAAATACAGAGTGATATTATCCAAATTCCAATACATAAATTAAAATGCGATAGTTTTAAAAAATTCAAGTATCCAAAAGGGGGAACAGAGAAACAAATATCAGGGGAGAAAAACAGAAAAGTAATAAAATGGTCAACTTAATCCAACCACATAAATCACTATATTAATACAAATGGTCTAAACATACTTATTAAGAGACAAAGATTATGAGGCTGGATTTTTAAAAAGATTCAGTGATAAACTGCCTATAAAAATAACTTAAATGATAGAGATTAAAAGTAAAAGGATGAAAATATATATACCATATTATGGAAAATGAAAGGAAATAGAATGGTCAAAAATTTTTAAATAAAGTTGGAGGATTCACAGTACTTGATTTAAAATTCATTGTAGGGGGGTGCCTGGGTGGCGCAGTCGTTAAGCGTCTGCCTTCGGCTCAGGACGTGATCCCGGCATTCCGGATCGAGCCCCACGTCAGGCTTCTCCACTAGGAGCTTGCTTCTTCCTCTCCCACTCTCCCTGTTTGTGTTCCCTCTCTCACTGGCTGTCTCTCTCTGTCTAATAAATAAATAAATCTTTAAAAATAAATAAATAAATAAATAAAATAAAATTCATTGTAGGACTACAGTAATTGAGGGGCCCCTGAGTGGCTCAGATGGTTGAGCGTCTGCCTTTGACTCAGGTCATGATCTCTGGGTCCTAGGATTGAGCCCCATATCGGGCTCCCGGCTCAGCGGGGAGTCTGCTTCTTCCTCTCCTTCTGACTCTCCCCCTACTAATGCCTCTCTCTCTCTCTCTCTGTATCTCTCCATCTCAAATGTATAAATAAAATCTCAAAAAGAAAAAAGTACAGTAATTGAAACAGTGTGGTTTTGGCAAAAGAATGGACATATAAATCAATAAAACACAATAGAGAGTCCCTATATAGACTTATACACAAAAGTACAACTAATTTTTGAGAAAAGAACAAAGTCAATTTGATAGGGATAGTGTCTTTCACAAATGGTGGTGGGACATTTGGTCATCCATATTCAAAAGAATAAACCTTAATATATACTCATCCCTTATACCAAAAAATGACTTAAAATAGGTCATAGATATAAATGTAAAATATAAAACTCTACAAAAAATCTTTGAGATCTTGGGCTAGACAATCATTTCTCAGACATGACATTAAATGTATAACGCATAAGAGAAAAGTATGATTAATTGGTTTATTAAAACTAAATGTTTGGTCTGTGAAAGACATTCAGGGAATGAAATAACAAGCCACAAATTCAGAAAATACTTTCAAATTATGTATCTGACAAAATATTCATCCAGAACATATGAAGAGCTCACAAAACTCAACAATAAGAAAACTCAATAACAGGGAGCAAAAGATTTGAATAAGTACCTACCTCACCAAAGAAAATATACAGATAGCAAATGAGCACATGAAAAGATTATCAACATCGATTACTCTTTATGGAAATACAAATTAAACACAGAATAAGAATCCACTCCCCATCTATTAGAATGACCAAAAAACACAAACAACAACAAAACACCTGGCAAGACTAATGCTGGCAAGGGTGTAGAACAACTAGGTTTCTCATAAATCACTGGTAGAAACGCAAAATGGTAGAGCCACCAAGGAAAATATCTTGGCAGTTCCTTTGAAGTTAAACACACAGTTACTTTGCACCCAGAAATGCCACTCATAGTATTTGTGAGCATTTATGCAAATGAAATAAAAGCATGTTCATACAAAAACCTGCTGACAAATGTATATAGCAACTTCGTTTGCCAAGAACTACAAGCTACCCACACGTCCCTCATCTGGAGAACGGTTAATCAAGTTGTGTTAAGTCTATTTAAAGGAATACTACTTAAGAATAAAAAGGTATGACGTACTGATACCTAAATCAACATGCATATATTTCAAATACATTATGCTGGCTGAAAAAAGTTAGATTCAAAAGTCTACATACTATATGGTTCCTTTTATTTGACATTCTGGAAAATGTAAAACTATAGGGATAGAGAACAGACCAGTCGTACTGAGGGTTAAAGAAGTAGGTCTGACTATTAAGTGGCAACCCAAGGACATTTGGAGGGGCGGAGGGCTGTGCTGAGACTGTTCTGTATCTTGATTATGATAGTGGTTACATGACTCCATGTGGTTGTTAAACCTCATAGAACTATGCAACATAAAGATAGAATTTTATTGTTTATAAATTCAAAATAAATTTCAATACCCCCTCGAAAATGTCTTCTTGAGTCAGAAAATTGAATACATATTAATACATAGTGCTTCTTCTAAAAAAGAGAATGAAAAAATCACTATCTTTAACCCTTGTTATTATTCTAACATTTCATCTTACCAAAGAAAAATAATAGTATTCTTGTCTTCCTATTATAAAGACATCAATGTACATAGCAGTGTTGCTAAAATACTCTGTCAAAGGGATAGAGGTAGAAAAGAAGAAATTATGTGCTTTTTGATAAATCTTTGCTGCTACGTGTGTGGGTTATTCTGTAAGCAAGAGAATCTGCTATTTTGGTAGTTTTCTGAATAGAGTTGTCTAACAGGAACAATCAATGAAGCTGCTGGCTGATTAATGAGCATGAAACACAGAATGCTGCTATCTTTGTTAACAGTGAAAAAGTATAGACTTTAAGAATAAATGGAGCAAAACACATACATTGTGTGACTCATTTTCTCTAGCCCTAAGTTATTGTTCTCAGGAGCATACTAATATCTGCATGGCAATTAAAAAATAAACTTTAACAAATATATAGAGTATTTTGGAGGGGCTAGGAAATGAGGTTGTAGTATTGTGGGGTCAGATTGATTCAATCCCATAAACAACATCTGATATAACTAATGTTAGTCTTCAAACTTCTCAGTGATTCTCTTCCTAAGTCATTATCTACTTTACCCCCATCTGTTTCTATTTCTTTTGTCCAGTAGAAGAAAATGAAATATTTTCCTTTTAGGTGTGATATGGATTTTGTTAATTCCTCCCCAAAGTTGCCAGTGTTAATGAAACAGGCAACTCCATCACGGACTTAACCAGCTTGAAAGATACACCTAAAATAATTTAGTCAAAAGAAAAATCTTCAAAGTGGACATATAAAAATCATACTCAACTGTTTCCCTACAGTTAGTATTCTGTTCTCAACCCCTTGCAGCTCTTCTTCCCCAAAAGTCCAGGTTATATTGCTATTGGGGTCACAGAAATATGAGGGATAAGAGGAGCTGATAGAATAAAACTTAAAACATAGACTTTGTATGTAAGTGTATGTACAGGTGCATAATTTCTTTACTCTGCATCAGACCACTCTCCATTAGCAAATTTTCTCTAGAAACAAACACAATATTATCTTGACAAATTTTCTAATTTGAGTAATTTTCAGAGTGCCTAAGTGTTGAACTCTAAATTTAGTTTGTTGAGGTAATATGAGGATTTATTAAAAGTTGAACAGCATGCCATTTTCTGCTTCTCCCTTATTCATTGAGGAGTGCCTCAAATGTATTAAGAATCCTGTTTATGATGAATGTTAAAGTGTTTAGGATCCAGAGCTCAAGGAGAGAAAATGTGTGGACCACAAGGGAGGGAAACATAAGAGGTAATGACCATGTAGGGGAGAGCAGATGTATCCTTTAGGCCTAAGGGAAAATGGGGAGATAGGATAGCCAACCTAAAATCCAGTGTGCCCTACAATGTCACCCTACCTTGAGTAAAGACCTCAAGCCTGCAATTCTTTTGTCCCTCTACTCCTGGAACCTCAGCCCCTTCCTTATCACAGAGTCACTATCTCCTCTCCTCACTGTATAACTTTGTCCCATCCCCTATCCAGCTCCATGTTTACGATGGTGTATGTTAATGGAAAAGATTAAATATTTGTCTACTAGAGAGGGGCGTTTCTTTGATAGACAACTTTCAATATGTTTCCCATGGAAACATTGTATTATTGTTATATTTATATAAAACAATATCTGGGTATTTTTAGACTTGGCCTCACCAAGAGATACAAATTCCCTGTATGATATTTTTCCCCCAAAGAAAAATGACTTCTAACTTCTGAACAACTAATTTACAATCAAACTTTTGGAACCCTACCCATTGTTCTAGTAGCAATTTCAGGTAAATACATTTGTACCTGTGTTGTTTTCTTAATTACCATAAATTTCTAGGCACTAGGGATAAGGTTAAACTTTGTATTAGATTAGTAAGGAAGATAGTTATCTACTTTGTGCCATAAGCCAGGCTCTAGATAAAAAGAAATTAATCACCACCAATTGTTTATTACATACAAATTTGGCTGTGGTCTATGCTAGTCCCTTTCTTTTGGGAACTTAAAATCAAATACAGGCTATCCTAATGAAGCCATAGAGGTCCATGAAACATGTAAACTAAATAAGAAGTATTTATCAGGCAAAATATAAACTGAATTAAATGAGAACTGATCTTCTCAGAATAATCTCCAAAGCACTGTGAAAGGGTACAATGCATCTCCTTGCAATAGAGTGAAGGGCTACACCAGTAGCTCTCCCTGAGGCACTCAGGTTCATCTACATTCCAAATTGGGGAGGACTTTTCTCTGCATCTAGAGCATCAGGAACATCAAGGGTCTACTCCCAGTCACAACAATGCAACTGTGAGGAGAGCGTAACTCTGCTTTGATGCTCTCTCTATTCTCTATAGTCCTTCCAGACTTGGAATTTCATTTTCCATTTTGAAAATAAGGAATTCCTTCCATTGCGACAACTCGATTTGCTTCTGCACAGCCAAGGAAACAGTCAAAAAAACTAAGAGGCTGCCCACAGAATGGGAGAAGATATTTGCAAAGGACACTACACATAAAAGACTGGTATCCAAGATCTACAAAGAACTTCTCAAACTCAATACACGTGAAACAAACAATCAAATCAAAAAATGGGCAGAAGGTATGAACCGACACTTTTCCAATGAAGACATACAAATGGTTAACAGACACATGAAAAAATGTTCAAAATCACTAGCCATCAGGGAAATTCAAATCAAAACCATCTTGAGATACCACCTTATGCCAGTTACAATGGCAAAAATTGACAAGGCAGGAAACAACAAATGTTGGAGAGGATGTGGAGAAAGGCGATCCCTCTCACATTGTTGGTGGGAATGCAAGTTGGTACAGCCACTCTGGAAAACAGTGTGGAGGTCCCTTAAAATGTTAAAAATTGAGCTACCCTATGATCCAGCAATTGCACTACTGGGTATTTACCCCAAAGATACAGACATAGTGAAGAGAAGGGCCGTATGCACCCCAATGTTCATAGCAGCATTGACCACAATAGCTTAACTATGGAAGGAGTCTAGATGCCCTTCAACAGATGACTGGATTAAGAAGATGTGGTCCATATATACAATAGAATATTACTCAGCCATCAGAAAGAACTATTACATAACATTTGCAGCAACATGGATGGGACTGGAGGAGATTATCACAAGTGAAATAAGTCAAGCAGAGAAAGACAATTATCATATGGCTTCACTCATTTATGGAACATAAGAAGTAGGAAGATTGGTAGGAGAAGGAAGGGAAGAATGAAGGGGGGATAAACGGGGGGGGGGAATGAACAATGAAAGACTGTGGACTCTGGGAAACAAACTGAGGGCTTCAGAGGGGAGGGGGGTAGGGGATTGGGATATGCCGGTGATGGGTATTAAGGAGGGCACATATTGCATGGTGCACTGGGTGTTATGCGCAAATAATGAATCATGGAACATTGCATCAAAAACTGGGGATGTACTGTATGGTGACTAATAAAATAAAAGCTATAAAAAAATGCAATGACCAAATACATTTAAGAGCAATATTTTTTTATTCAAACGTAAAATAAAAATAAAAATTACATAGAATTCTAAAAAAAAAATAAGGAAAATCTGCCTCACACAAATATATAATTGGAAAATGGAGGAGTACTTTAGCAGCCTTTTTTTTTTTAAGATTTTATGTATTTATTTTAGAGAGAGAGAGACAGAATAAGTGGAAGCAGAGAGAGAAAACGAGAGAATCTCAAGCTGACTCTATGCTGAGCATGGAGCCCGATGTGGGGCTCAATCCCAGGATTCTGAGATCATGACCTGAGCTGAAACCAAGAGTTGGATGCTTAACTAACTACACCACCCAGATGAGCCTTTTAGCAGTCTTTTAAAGATAATTTGATACCCACCAGAACGTGGTAAGTGGTAGTTTCTTGAAGGTTAATTAAAATATGGAATATAAAACTATATCAATAAATTATGTACTCTGTCACATTAAATTGATTTGTCTATCTTGAATTTTGCACACATCTCTTCCATGCAAGATTCGGTAATAGCACACATTTGTCATTTGGAAAATACTGAATCATTATGTTATGCAGACCTTCTAAATATTGAAACATTTCATCATACAATAAAAGAAATACATTCTTAATATCTCTAATAATCTTTTTAGCAAAGTAGTTAGGAATTGGGAAACTGTCAAGTTCATGTTGGTAGACCTAAATTTTCCAAAATTCTAATTCTCACTTAGAATTTCTAATATTATCATTGGCACTGATTTCAGCAGTGTGCTATGGTCTGTGCTGTAGTTTGTAATAGTTTGTGAAACCCAATTATCTATTCTCAACTCTGTGTTTAGTGACATCAAGTTGGTAGCTTGAAATCAGCCATGCTGAGAGTATTCACAGCACAGAAACTGGCTACCAATCTAGAAAATTGGGATCTTCTTTCTTCCACAGAGGGCTAGTTGTTAAATATTTATCAGGACATCACTGGTTATTTCCTTGAAGTGATAGGTTTACATTTTGTTGAAGATAAATTTCTGTCAAATACCCTAAATTTGAATAACGTTAGGTTGTCTAAAAGTCAATATTTAAAAGCAGTTCATTCTGTTTACAATTCATTTACTTTACAAAACCAAATGCTTTTCCTCTGGATAACCAATGTACTTTTTAGTACACAATATGCTTTATGCATATTTCCCCTTTCTTGAAACATAATAACAAAAAAGATATGTACTCAGTGTCAAAATGTAACAAAATTAATAATTTTTACTGCTTCATCAAAACATTTCTAAGGAGCTGGCAGTTTTACCCACCTTGCTTTTCAACATCTATGCAAATGTCAACATGGTGGAAAATGCAAGTAACATCATAGTATTTTTTTCAAAATAGTTTTATGACTTCTCTGAAAGTATCTCAGGATCCCCAGAACTCTATAGTCTATACTTTGAGAAACACTGTTTAAGACAAACAGAAACCTAGAAATTTTATTGCCAATATACCATCTCTCTCAAAAGTCTAAAGAAAATAATGCCTAAAGAAGGAAATATTGACATCAGATGATATCAGAAGGAGAATTTAAGATGCAAGAAGGAATAATGAAAAAATAAAATGATAAGCATGTGTTAAATTAAAACAAATATAAAATAATAAGCATGAAATAATAATCATGTGTATGTTGAGGGATTAAATTAGCAAGAGGGAACAACATAGCAAAGTAAAAGTATTTAACTCAGGAGAGAAAGCAAATGAAAATAACATATTTGAAATTGTTGATTTGGGTTTTTCTTCCTCTTATTTTACTTTTGAGTGTAATATTCATTTCAGGTGTACAATACAGTGATTCAACACTTCCATACTTCACCCTGTGCTCATCACAGCAAGTGCCCTCTTTCATCCCCATCACCTATTTTACCCATTTTCCCACACATCTCCCCTCTGGTAACCATTGGTCTGTTCTCTACAGTTAAGAATCTGTTTTTTGGTTTGTTTCACTCTCTCTTCTTTTTTTCCCTTTGCTCATTTGTTTTATTTCTTAAATTCCACGACTGAAATCATATGGTATTTGTCTTTCTCTGACTGACTTATTTCACTTAGCAAAATACTCTTTAGATCCATCCATGTCATTGCAAATAGCAAGATTTCATTCTTTTTTATGGCTGAATAATACCATTGTGTGTATATAAGCACATCGTTTTTTTTTTATCCATTCATCAATTGATGGACACTTGTCCTGTTCCCATAATTTTGTTATTGTAGATAATGCTGCTATAAACATTGGGGTGCTTGTATCCCTTTGAATCAGTATTTTTGTATTCTTTGGATAAATACCTAGTAGTTCAATTACTGGATCATAGAGTAGTTCTATTTTTAACTTTTTGAGGAGCCTCCATAAAGTTTTTTAGTGTGGCAGCACCAGTTTACATTCCCACCAACAGTGCGAGAGGGTTCCCCTTTCTCCACATCCTCACCAACACCTGTTGTTTCTTGTGTTGTTGATTTTAGCCATTCTGACAGTGTGAGGGGATATCTCATTGTAGTTTTGATTTGCATTTCTTTGATGATCAGTGATGTTGAGCATCTTTTCATGTGTCTATTGGCCATCTGGATATGTTCTTTGGAAAAATGTCTATTCGTGTCTTGTACCCATTTTTAATTGGATTATTTGTTTTTTGGGTGCTGAGTTTTGTAAGTTCTTTATATATTTTGGATACTAACCTTTATCAAATATGTCATTTGCAAATATCTTCTCCCATTCCATAGTTGCCTTTTAGTTTTGTTGATTGTTTCCTTTGCTGTGCAGAAGCTTTTCATTTTGATGTAGTCCCAATAGTTTATTTTTGCTTTTGTTTCCCTTGCCTCAGGAGACATACCTAGAAAGAAGTTGCTACAGCCAATGTCAAAGAGGTTACAGCCTGTGTTCTCCTCTAGGATTTTTATGGTTTCAAGTCTCACATTTAGGTCTTTAATTCGTTTTGAATTTATTTGTATGTTTGGCTTAAGAAAGTGGTCCAGTTTCATTCTTCTGCATGTCGCTGTCCAGTTTTCCCAACACCATTTGTTGAAGAGACTTTTTCCCATGGGATATTCTTGCCTGCTTTTTCAAAGACTAACTGACCATATACTTGAGGGTTCATTTCTGGGTTTTCTATTCTGTTCTATTGATTTATGTGTCTGTTTTTGTACCAGGACCATACTGTCTTGATCACTGCAGCTTTGTAATGTAACTTGAAGTCTAGAATTGTGACACGTCCAGCTTTGTCTTTCTTCCTCAAGGTTGCTTTGGGAAATTGTTGACTTGCGTCAGAAGAGGGACAAGATATTAACTTTAGACTACACAAAGTAAAACATGAATACTAAAATTTTCTAGGTAGCCACAAAAATATTAGATATAGTGTATGTATCCTACATCCTACTTTGAATAAGCAAAAGACAAAAACTAAAAGAGAGTAAACCGAGAAAAGGGGAATGAAAAAGATTATAGCAATACACCTAAGAATATTTGTAATAAAAACTAATTAAAATCAATTGACTTATCCTGTTAAAAGGGAAATATTAAGGATTTTCACTTTTGTTTATGACAGATTAGTTTGTAAAAGCCAACCTTTCCATGGAGAATAATTGCTGGCTATAAGAAAAATGAATAAACAACTGTTTTAACACATCAGAGTGCAGCATAGACACCCAGAGCTTGAGCAGTCCAGATTAGAGAGAATGGAGACATGCTAAGGTGACCATGATATTTTCTACTCCATTTCCCCTTGAAATATTTTCCAGAAAGTAATTGTCAACCTAGAGATCTTGCAGAAAGCAGCAGCTTGAACCTTCAACATTCTCACAAGACTGGGGAAACAAATAGAGCTTAATGCTACAAAGACAAGAAAACTTGAGGGACCAAGATCCTGGAGTTTAAGAAACGACAAAGAATAAGGTTGACAGTCTACATTGCTTTTTCTCTAGTTACATTTTCCAAATCCTATGTTTCATAAGAGATCTAAAAGCTGAGAAACCAGTACTCTTGTGGAATTCTCCATCTTGGTATTTATTCTCTTGAATACTAATCACAATTATTTTAAAGTTCATGTGGAATTATGATACTTCTAGAATCTAGTTCAACTTCAAGTCTGTTTTTATTAACTGATTTTCTTGTTTGTTTGTTTTTGATCATTTTTGTCTCTTGGCTGGCCTCATACATCTTTATTTGAATACCGAACACTGTGCATGTAATATTGTAGATTATCTGCTTGTTGCTGTTTTCCGATTTAACTTTCTTTTGTCAGTCAGTTAGAATAGGGCCACATTCTACTTCTGACAGAAACATTAGCATATTGATGAAAAGTTTTGATCAACATAAAGATATAATTATAAACTTGTATATATTTAATAGAATAATTTTTTAAAATATCAAACAAAAAATAAACAGAATAAGGAAAATAAATAATTCCACCATTTAACACTCAGTAATTTATAGCTCAAGAAAACTAGCCCCAGTAAGGACAAAAACTAAACAATAGAACTAGTAAGTTTGGGCTAACGAAAATTATAAACATGTGCCATATGTGTAACAAACCAGTACATGCTCCTTAAAAATATACATTTTTAACTGAACCTAGAGCATTTACTAAAATGGCCCAGTTTTAGGCCATTAGTCAAGTCTCAATAAATTTCAATCCAACAGACTATTTTCTTTTATCAGAATACAATTGAAATAGAAATAAAAAACAGATATATCTTAGGGCACCTGGGTGGCACAGCGGTTAAGCATCTGCCTTCGGCTCAGGGCGTGATCCCGGCATTATGGGATTGAGCCCCACATCAGGCTCCTCCGCTATGAGCCTGCTTCTTCCTCTCCCACTCCCCCTGCTTGTGTTCCCTCTCTCGCTGGCTGTCTCTCTCTCTGTTGAATAAATAAATAAAATCTTTTTTAAAAAACAGATATATCTTTAAAAACTATATGTATTTGGATATTTTAATATTTTCAGAGGTAATTCACAGACAAAAAATTCATTACAAAAACTAGAAAAATATTCAGAGCTAGATAATGAGGAAAATAGAAAATCTCAATCTTCACACATCTAAAATATGTGATGGTTAATTTTATATATCATCTTGATTGGGCTAAAGGATGTTCAAATAGCTAGTAAAACATTATATCTGGATGTGTCTCTGAAGGTGTTTTCTGGAAGAGATTAAAGTTTGCATTGGTAAACTGAAGAGCCCTCTCCACTATGGATGGGTATCGTCTAATCTATTTCTGGCCTGAATAGAACAAAAAGGCAGACAAGAGGGGCACCTGGCTGGCTCAGTAGGTTAAGCATCTAACTCTTGATTTTGGCTTAGGTCATGATCTCAGGATTGTGAGATTAAGCCCCTCACTGAGCTCCAGACTCAGTTGAGAGTCTGCTTGAGATTCTCTCTCCACCTCTCCCTCTTCCCCTCCCTCCAACATGGTCTGTCTCTCAAAAATAAAAATAAATCTTGAGAAAAAAAAGGCAGAGGAGAGGCGGATTTACTATTTCCTCTTGATCTGAGTCATCCATTTTAACCTCCCCTTGGACATCTGGTGCTCCTGATTCTAGGGCTTTCAGACTCAAGATCATCAGAACTTACACCATCAGCCCCTTCCCCAACAGATACACACAACACTCTCAGGTTTCAGACTTGGTCTGAATGACAACTTTGATTGACTTTTCAACCTCCATAATCCTGTGAACAAATTCTTTTCTGACATCTGTTATTCCGTTTCTCTAACTATTACAGATTTCATCCAAAGAAATATAAGGAAGAAATTTTACAGACTCAAATGTTCATCTTAAGAAAAAAAAATTCTAAAAGTTAATGAAATAAGTTTCCAATACAAGTTAGGAAAACCATAACAAAATAAACCAAAAGAAAGTAGAAGGAAGAAATAAATAAAACCAATAAAACTTAATGAAATAGAGAAATAAAACATAAAATGAATAAGATCAAGAAAGCCAAAATTTGGTTAGTGAAAAACCCAGTGAAATTTATAAATCTCAAGCAATACTGATGAAGAAAAATAAAAAAAAACCCCACAAATACAAATTTTTAAAATGAAAAAGAGGATAAATTGTTATATCAAAGATTTACAAAAGACAATAAAATACATTTAAAATCTTAGATCAAAATATATTCCTAGGGAAAAAAAAATAACTTCACTGAAACTAAGCATAGAAAAGGAGAGTCCTTAAACCATTTTTAAAAATTGAATAAGTAGTTACATATACCCACAAATAAAACACTAGGTTCAGATGATTTTAAGGTAAATTCTACCAAAATTCAAAGGCAGTTATTTCCATTGTTATACAAAGTCTTGAGGTTGTAAAAGAAGGTACTTTTCACAACTCATTTTATGAGGTTAGCATTACCTTACCATCAAAACCAGATAACTTTATAAGAATAAAAAAAATTACAGACTAATCTCAATTATGAACATAGATTTGAAATCTAAATAAAATATTAATAAATATAATCCATAAATATGTTTTTAAAAGGCTGTGTTTATTCTGGAAATGCACATTTGAGCCAACCTTAGAGAATCTATGTTATTCCTCATATTACATTATTTGATCATCTCAATAGATTCATGGGAAAATATCAATTCAATTAAACATTTGTTTCTGTTAAAAATCCTTATCAAAGTAGGAATAAGATCTATTTCCTTAAACTAACAAAGGCTATGTTCAAAAACCCCAAAACAAACAGGATAGTCAATATAAATGTGAAAGTAATCCTTCAAAATCAGAACAAGATAATTTAAGTCAACTCCACGTCATTCCCACATTGTACTGAAATACTAGAGGGCTCAAAAGTACAGGAGAAGTCAGGTAGCTATAAGGAATAGAAGGGAAGTAAAGCTAAATTATTTGTAGTTGATATGAATTCCCTACATGAAACCCCTAAAAGAATATAAATGAACTATTAGAGTTAATAGTAGAGTTCAGCACGAGGACTAGACATAAGATCAATATGTAAAAATCAATTACATTTTTATGCCAATAGCAAGGTTTTAGAAAATGTAATTAAAACAAAATATATGATTTTCAATAGCAACAAAGTCTGCTAATAATGTGTTTATGGCACTTAGGAATAAACCTAACAAAAAATATTATAAAAACACGTTTGGAAGACATTAAAGACCTAAAAAAAAAGAAGAAAAAAAAAGCAACCAGAGCATGGAGTTGGAGCTGACAAAAGATGAGGCTAGGGATGCAGTCAAAACCAGGTCTTCATCTTTATGGTTTTGGGGTCTTACTTAGCAGTTGGAAATAATTCTGAGAGCAATGAGTATCCATGGAAGGAGTTTAAGTAAGGAAAAATGAACTATGTCAGACTGAGGTCATTCTGGCAATGGTATGAACACATTGAAGACGGTGATGTTGGGGATCAGAAAACAAACTAGGAAGGCTTTTGAGCTGTCCCGGTAAGATAAAGGGTGACCTGAACTAGGGTGCCCAAACGGTCCTTCCTGGTCTGGTCCTTACTGCCTTTCCAGCTTCATCCTTTATCAATTTCATCTTGTACTCTATGTGCTGTTTGTTCTTGCACTTTAATGAGCTCCGCATGGTTTCTTACACCCCCAGACCTGTTGTGAAACCCTGCCTGCAGGGACAGACACTTTTCAGAGCAACTTTCCCTGACATTGGTCTGGGTAATACTCATCTTTCAACTCTAAGCTTAGCTGCTACATCCAATTAAAAAACTTTCACTGCCCCTCCAAAGCTAAAGCAGTTTGTTCACATAATATTGTTCTCATAATTCTATTATAATATCTAAAACAATGTATTGAAATGGTGTCTTTATTCTGCTGCCTCTCCTATTGACTGAAAGCATTTCTAAGTCAGAAAGCTAAGTCTTATTCACCATGTATTTCTAGCACCTAACATACACTTGGGCTTCAAAAAATATTTGCTGATGTGTGAGACAGAAACTGGAGTGGGCAGGGTAGGGGAGAAGGAAGGAAGGAAGGTGGGGGACAGGCAAAAAGGAAAAAAATTCCATCCATTGTTTGATATTTCAAAGGTCTTTTTCAGATCCCAAATAGAAGACTGGTGATAATTTTTTTAGTGCCACTGCAAAACTTAATCTTGTCTGGAAAATGCAGCTCAAGTGGTATTTCGACCTGCACAATCTTAATCTTGGGTAGGAGAACTGGTGGGTATTGACCTGGGTGAAGGTACAAGGCAGAAGTTGGCAAACTATAACCTGTAGATGATATACGGTCTTCTGTCTGCTTTGCAAATAAAGTTATATTGGAACACAGTCACATTTATTCATTTCTATATTGCCTATGACCACTTTCATTTTACAACATCAGATGTTGTGATGTAGACCATATGGTCCAAAATGTCTAAAATATTTACTACCTGGTCTTTTACAGAAAAACTTTGGCAACTCCTAGTGTAAAGAGCCAGAGTTCACATGATCAACTGAGAGTTTCATAATTACAACTAACAGAATTACACAAAAGAACCTCTGCTCTCTTTCAAGTTCATTCCTTGGTTTAGTGGATTGGTTTAGGCAACATGACAAAGGTAATAGATTGAGGTAATAGATTATTTTATTTAAAAAATTAATGAGAGAGAGAAAACAATGGACAAGAGTTAATGGCTGAATATCTTCTTGATACAGAAAAAGAAATTTTTTCCACTGATGTACAATAAGGTGACAGATACAAACATCATACCAAGCCTGTGGTTTTCTCTTGTCATTTTAGAATAGACAAGACTGGAAGTTCTAAAGGCTGCTCAATTTTTATTTTAGAAAAATAGCTGATCATGGCTGAGGCTATAGAGCTCTTATTATCAACGTGCTTTCTTTTACAAAGACTCAAAAAATATTTACTTTTTCTGGCTATGTCACACTTTTATCAACTATAGTCATTTCTCAAGGCAGGTCTTATTACACAAATATTTCCTTAAGAGATCTTGACTCAATCCAAATAAAAGGGCACTTCAAGAATTTAAATATTTTATTGTGGCTATAAGGTACCATTTTCAAAAATTAATAGCGAAGCCCAGGATGATTTTAAGATTGGAAAAGTCACACTTGGTACTGTTTACCAAAAACTGGAAAGTGATGACTCTGGAAATATCATACTGATTAGTTTTACTTAGATGCTTCAAAAAATAATTGAGGAAACCATCAATTAATCATTTTGCAGTTACATAAAAAATAACTCTCTGGATTAAAAATTTTCATAGTTTTGTGATAAACTATTCCTTTCAGCTAAACTTCTAGAGCTGCAAAATTATGTCTTTCAGTATTTCAACAAAAATATTAGTATGTTTGTTCTTTATTGGGCAGAATTTACTTCATTTAAAAATGTATCTTTTCATATGCCTTAAGGTCTTTCTAAAAAGTTGCGTATAAACAGAACTTCTAGGGGTGCCGGGGTGGCTCAGTTGGTTAAGCGTCTACCTCCTGCTCAGGTCATGATCCCAGAGCCCCACGATTGAGCCCTGCATCAGGCTCCCCACTCAGCAGGTAATCTCCTTCTCCCTCTGACCTTCCCTCCTCTTGTGCTCTCTCTCTCTCTCTCTCAAATAAATAAATAAAATCTTTTAAAAAAATAAACAGAACTTCTAGTAACATGTGTCAAGAATACATCCCTTTTTTTTTAAATCTTAGAAATCCAGATTAAAATCCTCATTCTCACATTGTGTTTTAAGTGATTCGTGAGTTATTTAATCTCTCTGAATTTTAGTTTCTTGTCTATAAAATGGGGATATTGATAGTATTTATCTCATAGGGTATTGGGAGGATTAAATGAGGTAACAAATGTAAAGCTGTATCACATTGTCTTGAATATGGTAAATGCTAAAAAATATGTTAATATTATTATGCTACCTGCACTGGGAAAACTGATTATGATGTTTTAGCACAAGTAAAAGCTCCTTGGTAAAATCAGTTGTATACCCATAAGCTTTCTCCCACTTTTGAGTTTTGGTTTTTGTGTTTGGTATTTAAAATTTTTGTTTATTTTGATTTCCTGTTTTTAGTAAATTTGTGTTTCTTCAGTGGATTTTCTTAAAGTGAGCTTGTTTTACCCAGTATCATTGGCTGACTGAGACTTGGACCATAATTACTTGGCATTGCTTTTAATAGACATGGTGAACCCACAGTACCCATGCCGCCACTTCACTCTCCCACTTTGGGAAAGACGTCATTAATCAATGACAACACTTCTTTTCTTCCTGAGTTCTAAGACAAGCTCAAAATTCCTCTCAATACATCACCCCTAGAAGATAAGAACAGTAGATCAAAGGTAATATATGAGCTAAAATCTGGTTGGCATTCCTCATTTAAGAGACAGTTAAACTCTCATTATCTGTGTCTCTGATCCTCCAATACCTTCCATTCCCTTCAGTTCTTCTCTTCCATGTCTGTATTTTTACATGCCAAAGTCTTGGGTCTACCAGTGATTGCCACTGACCCTACATATCTACAGTCCACTGCTAATATTAAGATGTTGCTTATTGAATTTCTATATTACAAGGAGCTGCCTAGAAAATCATAACAGTCCTTACAGAATTTACAGTCTAGTACATTACATAAACATTAAACTATCATATTTAAACTTTAAAATTACAGTTGAATTAAATGCTATGAAGGAAAAGGGGATGCCTGGGTGGCTCAGGTGGTTAAGTGTCTGCCTCTGGCTCAGGTCACGATCCCATGGTCCTGGGATTGAGTCCTGCATTGGGCTCCTTGCTCAGCAGGATCCCCCTCTGCCTGCTGCTCCCCCTGCTTGTGTGCTCTCTCTCTCTCTCTGGCAAATAAATCAATAAAATATTTTTTAAAATGATATGAAGGAAAAGTCTATTAACAGGAGTCCTGACTACAACTAGTGAGTCAGAAAGGGCTTCCCTAGGATAGTGATGTTTATGCTGAGATGCGAAAGATGTATAGGACTTAAACAGGAGTAGGAGTTAGTAATAAGTAAAAATATTCTAGGCAGAGAGGCCAGTATGAGTGCAGGTTTAGGGACAGGAAGAACTCAGTATATTTAGAGAACTGTCAAGGCCAGTGGTAAAACCATGGGTTGAGGATGTGGGGAGATATGGCTAGACAGTCAGGCAAGGGCCAAATCATTTAAGGGCACTGGGAATACATTAAGTATTTGTGACTTCATCATAACAACAAGTTGAAAGCATTGAAGGGGTTAAAAAGGGGAATGGCATGAGTAGATCTGTATTTTAAATATTATTATTTAAAAATTATAAAGTCTTTTTAAAGATTATTACCACCAAAACACCATTTGGTAGACTGATTAAAGTAGGGTAAGGGTGCATCAGGAACTCCAAATGGGAGGCTATTAGAGTAGTCCAAGTAAGAAATTACAAAAACAGATTATAGAAAGAAGTGGAGGAAGATGAAAGATATTTAACAGAGAAAACCAACAGGTATTATATGTGACACGGATTGGTGAAGAAAAGAAAGATTATGCATGTTTCCTAGGTTTTTGCATATGGAATCAAGGGCATGTGATGTCATTCACTGAGTTAAGAAGGATTACACAAGGACTTGGCTTGGGTGGAAGATGAATTTAGTTTGGGCCATGTGTAGTTGGCTATACATTTGAGGTGTTCAAGTGGTAATAAGCATGCAGTTGGAAGACCTACATCTGAAGCTCAAAGAACTCTGACAAAGAGATACAACTCTGTTAGTCAGTCATGCATAGTGGTAATTCAAGTTATATGTGTGCAAATGATATTATACAAAGAGAAAGTAGAAACTAGAATCAGCAATTGTCCTAAAATTCAGACTTGAGATCCCTGACAATTACAGGTCAGGTGGATGGAAAAAGCCTACAGAAGAGGTGAAGTATTTGAGGAAACGAAAAAATTCAGAAGAAAACCGGAAATATACAGTGTCATGGTGGTCCAAAAAAGACAGTATTTCAGAAGAGAAAGAAAAGTTAAGAGGTAAGTTAAGGTGAAGGTTTAGATATAAACATAGAGGTCACTGGGAATCTTAAATGGGAGCTAACTGGGTTTGGAAACTAGATTAGAATAGATGAAGACTGTGTGATATGTGAGGAACTGGCAAAGGGGAGCACCAAGAAGATGAAAATTCTAGGGACGAAGAAGATTCAGGGAGGCTTGTTTTTTGTTTTTTTTTTTTTCAGATGAGAAAGTCTTGAACATATTCATACACATAAGAAAGAGCCTATACAGTAGGACTATCTGAAGGTAGAGTTGAAAGGAGAGGTATTGGATAGCTTACGGTTCCTGGGAAGGAAAGGCAGGTGTGGAAGTCAGAGGACAAGTGACGATATTAGTCATTGGTAGGAGGAGAGGTGACTTCTTTAACATGAGATGAGGGAAAGAGAAGAGAACAGGACAGATGGTGGCAGATGTGGCAGCAAGAATCAGGGGTTACAGAAAAGGCAGCGTGTACAAATGTGAGATTTCCCTCACATGACCAGCTTGAGGTCATTATGGCCAATATGATCTAAGTCTAAATTTGTGCTCTAGAGATAATAGCATCCTACCCTCTCCTCCTTTAAAAAATAAAATAACCAGGAGACTCATTTCCTAATGTGCTCTTAGGAAATCAGTAGAATCAGAGAGTTCTAACATTCTGGAGCCTCCACAAGGTGCTCTTTTAAAATTATAGAGAATCTGAATCCTCTTCAAATTGGCAGAGACGGGGACAGTGTGCTGTGGCTCTGCCTTCCCCTGTCAGCAGGTATAAAGTTTTCCTCCTTAAAGCAATATAGCTTGGGCTCAAAGGCCATATGAAGTTTTACTTCATACAGACAGCTTTTATAAAACAGTATTTTCCTTTGGAGTTAAAAAGATATAAGCCTTTGAAAATCGATTAGAAATAGAGATATTATGGAGGCAATTTAGAACATTTCTTTGTATGGAGAGAAAGAAAGATGATAAATTAATATTCGCCTGAACATAGCTATGGAAGAGTATCACCCCATTAATTTTAGGAAAGCTGGAAGTCACATCATTACCTCGTAGCTGCCATGCCAACACAGGACTGGCCTTAATGAGCACCACTGCACTGACTTGGATTTCACCAGTCCCTTATGTCTTTTTTCCTATCTCATCTCAAAAAACTGACCACAGTATGTTTCAATTAGAAAAACCTTCAGTGATCTCATTACCAACTCATTTTCTGCAATAAAAATAGCCAGAAATTTAAGGAAAAGAATAATAGGTTTTCATATAGTAATTCCAGTGTAGCCGCTAAAAAGAAAGTTCTCAAATATTTTGAATGCTAAGGACTTTTCTACTGTTTTCAAACAGAGGAATAAGGATGAGAGTTTTCACCTCCGAGAACTTGGTAACAGAAACTTCCCCCCTCTTCCTTCTTCTGGAGTAGGTCTTTCTTCAACGTCTATTTAACACAACGAAATGACGTATTTATAAACTACTTTACTATATTGTGGGGTATTCTCAGTAAATCAGTTAGGTATCTAACTGATAAACAGTATCTCATTATTACATTCAGTCTGATGAAGTTTAACTCATTAAATTAGGCTCTTAACTTGTCTTTGCTCTGGGTTTCAATCTCTGGTCAGCTAAATCTCCCACCAATCCACATACCCATTTGTTCTTGATGGCTCAATCTTCACTTCCTTCCCCCCTAGAGACTGCTTGTTCAGTTACTCAGACCCTGACTTGTTGGTTCTATCTACTTGATTTCCAAGGAAAGATGTTTTTGTTTAAGTTGTTTACAAGTTACTTTTGCCTTCATATTGAACTGTGGGTCTATGCAATCCCTAAGGAGTTGTATACTCTTCATTCTCTCTATTCTCTATATTGTCTCCAGTTTGAAAACTCAAAGGCCTACAGAGACCCAGCAGGTGTCATAAACAAGAGAAGTGATCCAGGTGTAAGGCAACAGAAGTCCAAGATACAGCAGAGAGAAAATGTCTCCTGCACACTGCTCTCATTTCTTGCAGGGCAAGCATGAAAGCAACATGCTCTGGATATGTGGATTAGAATGCCACATATTTACAGGAGCTGTCTGGGGATACTAACAGCCCAGCACCTTTACAGGACTTTGTAGTTACCAGTGCAATGCAAAAATCCCATGTTTTACTGCACCCAGCTAGCTCATTTTCGGGAAATCTTGATTAAGCACCTGGGGTCATTTTTTGACAATCCTGTTCTTTATATTACAAGAGGAGTTCCACTTTCTTTCACTATAATTGGCCCTTTTAAAAGCAAATGCCCATGTCTTATACAAATGTACAGACATTTGGCATCTTACACATCCAAATCTGTCAATGAGTTAGGAAGTGCCAAGATAATCAAAATACACATGCAATCTCCAAACTTCATCTACAATTTGCAAACTTTTCCTTTTGCTAAACCTGCTAAAAGTCCTATAAGCAACTTTATAGATCTGAGTTTTAGATTTTGATGTCCATATGTCTGCCCTGAAAGTGGCAATGTGTGGTGGATGACCCAAAGGCAGAGAAAGCCATAATGGTAGCTGACCAACAGGTAGACCTACCACGTAGAGGCAGCACCTAGAGTCCTTCCCTAGGAAAATATTCAGGACCTTAAAAAGGCAATGGGGACATTCCTCTAACAGAAGTGTATGGTTCTAGGTCTGTTTTTTTAGATAGAAGGTGTCATAGATCTTAAACTCAAAAATCCAAAGATCATTTCTGGATTGTTTTCTCTGTCCCGAGATGATATTGAAGTAGGCTTGGGGCAAGGTCCAAATGTGACTCAAGCATACTCTTGTCCTGAGTCTGTTTTGTGGAACTATTGAGCTCTGGACCAATTTATCAGAAGATATGTTCTTCAGCTTCACACATGTCTGTCCTTCTGCAGCCTCCTGCTCTATCCTGGAACACTCAGGAGGGTGTGGTACTATGCTACCTGCCAGGACCAATTACTCTTCATATAGGTTAATGCTCTTCATAGCACTGCGCATCAGAGTCGTGGTAAGAGGGTAAATGATGGTAAATATGCATTGGTTGCCTGATTTTTTTTTAGGCTCATTTTATCAGTTAGGGATCCAAGAGAAAACAAATGGTATAATGGAATTATACTAACTTGGAATAACTTGATGAAAGTCTAATAAGATTTTTTTTTTTTTTACAAAATATGGTCAGGATATAGGGAAGCCAGAATGGATAGTG
Source organism: Ailuropoda melanoleuca (assembly GCF_002007445.2). Classification (NCBI taxonomy): domain Eukaryota; kingdom Metazoa; phylum Chordata; class Mammalia; order Carnivora; family Ursidae; genus Ailuropoda; species Ailuropoda melanoleuca. The sequence goes on along the minus strand of NC_048218.1, from coordinate 143,599,890 downwards.
CAGGACCCTGAGGCTGAGAAGGGGGAGAAGAATTTACCACCCTAAGCCTGAAGGCAGATGAAGAGAGGGAACACTTGTTCAAATTGGAAGGACAGAGCTAAGAAATTAGGCACCTATCAGAAGCTCAGACTTTAGATGGAGGGACCCACTAAATCCCATAGGAAAGAGCCAGGGAAATAAATACCCTGACTTCACTTTCTTCCATGCCTTTCCTCCTTCCTTCCAGTCTCTTGCGGGTGCTACTGACTGGCAAAATCCAGTGTTCAATCTGAGTCTAGAAGACAAGGGCAGAGCATGTTGGCGACTGGCAAAGAATGAATATGGAGAGGCAAGGAAAGATACCCAACACACTCAACCATTAAGCAGAGGGAATGGAAGTGACATTACTCGTGAAGGGTCAGTGAGGACCAATAAAACAAGACTGAAATTATAATGCCCAAAGTGCTTCAGGACATTGGCAGTAAAATCAAACCTGCCAGAGAAAATGGAACCCCACATGACCTGCTTAGGCTTTCTCCATAGGAAAGGCTCCAGAAAACTGAGGTCTCCATCCCTTTTGCCTTTGCCAAATGACCCCTTCAAATGGCACTGAGCACTTTGGTATTATCTAAACCACATCATTCAGCACACATTAGTGACAGGTGTTGGACGGTACTTGGTTGTAAGAGGAATATCCAGAGGGAGTTGATTTCTTCACACTGATGACAGAAAAAGAAAATCAGGCGCACAATGTGTGACTTTGTGAGGATGGACAGTGATATATATTCTAACTTCTCTGTTTCTGACATTGTTTTTCACCTATTATGCCATCACTTGAGTAATAATCAATTTCACAACTTTACTCTTATGTGATTGTTGAGTTTTCTAATTTTGAGGATTCTGGTTATTTTCAAGACATTTTTCCTTCCTTTTATTCTTTCTCTCCTGTACATCTGGTGTTAAAAAGAAATGTTTCCTAAATTTCTATCTTCAGAGAAAATAGTGGGGGATGGGGCTGCCTGACCTTAGAAATTTTCAGAGCTTTCCTTTTTCATCTTAAAACACTTCTCTTGCCAGAGTTCTCAGAAAATAAAATGACATAATAGATGAGGAACAATATTTTTTTTAACATGTTTTACTCTTATGTCTATTTTTACAGGTTTCTGTATTTTCCCACTACTTCTTTCAGGGAATTGGCTGATTCTTATTTTATTTTTATTTGTATGTGAAGAACTTCTTATCTATTTTCATTGTAATAAACGGAAAGACCTACAAACATAAGCACATGTACAAACACACATCCACAGACCAACAATACGCAGCCATTTCTATTCTTTCTGAATGTCCACATTTGCAAGTTACTGGAAACAAAGCCAGTGAATTCACATCTAGAAGCAATGATGAGAAATATGGTCACTGCCACCCTTAAGAAGAAAAAGTAATATAACCTGTCAGTAAGTTCTCCTTGGTAAAGTAATGTTTTCTTTGCATTATTTTATTAAATGGTATAACCATTTTAGGGGATTTGAAGGTTATTTTTCCACAATGCCCATTTTAAAATATAAATTATTTTCAAATGTATAATTTCACTGTATATATTAGCTGTATAGTAATAGAAGAGAATAGTATACATTGAGCTCTCGTTAATGAATTGTAAACTAGAGCATTGCTATGTAGTTCATCTATACAAACTTTCATTAAACATTGGTATTTATATATTTATATATAAACACCTGAATCTTGACTGCAATGGCAAAGTCCATCTTCTAAGGTCAGAAATTTCTCTACACAATAAGATTAAGAGAATTTCTTTAACTGGAACTCTTATAGTCGACATCATCACTGAACATACACTCTGAAGAGAGAACTATATTTAGTTCTTTAGTTGAATGTTCTCTACATTCAACACAGGCATAATTTTTACATAAAGTGATGTTTTCATGTCAAATTCCAATTTCTCCTCACCAGGGACTGGTAAAACCCCTTGAGCAGTATACCTAAGAGCACAGTCACTTTTCTGAGCAAATAAGGATTCCTTTCCACGTAGGCAGTATTGATTCTCCTCCTTGTCTCTACTGAGTCTGTCCTAGGATATTGTCTTTTCCTATCAGGTATCATTACCATCTAGAATAAATTTTTAATCTTTGCTTATACACTTCTTCCAAGCTCTTTTTCAGTATAGAAACTTCGTAACTTTGTTATTAAAAAGGTATTACTTTCTTCCATTACATCCAAAATGCAGGCTTCTAAAGACCCATTACACTGAAAACGACTACCCTCTTTGCAATAGATGCTGTCTTTCTTTTCTCCACTCTGAATATTTTATGTGCTAACCTATTTGAAATTCCATGTTCTACTTGAAATTTCAAATACTCTGTTGTAACATCTAATTAAAAATTGGTAGCCATCTCAACTTCATCTTTATCCAATTGGTCAAAATTGTGAATACTGAAGTATGTCTTACATTTGAAACACAAAGTCTTCTATAGTATCTCAGGAGGTATTAGCATTTAATTTTTATACGTTTAACAGCACATACATTGAATTGATAAATATGTAGAATAAATGCTTCTTCTGCATTCAAGGCATGGATTTCCAACTGATTATGACATTTTTTTCTGTTAGACCCAAATATCAACTGATCAGAGTTAGAAGGTGGGACCCACCCACAACCAGATGTAATGGAAACACTACCTTCAGAATATTACATTTGTGACAAGATATAACAAAAAGATTTCCATGTTACTATACATAGTGTCATGAGGAAAACAATTAATTTGAAATAAAAATATGGGGAAGGATAATAGGAGGAAAAAGATTCATTTCTATTACCCCAATGGATCTGCTACAGAAGAAGACTACTTATTTCCAGCTAAAAGTGCTATGTTAATTCATTATAATGAACCACAGATTTGGTCTAAAATTGCTTTAATGTGACTAAGGAAATATTATGGCTCATCACTCATTATGCCCAGCACTTAACATAGTATCTCACAGTGTATTTGTCTGTCATTATTCATCACTTCTGAGGTAATCTGTCTTCCTGCTTCCCTGATGACCACCTATTGTCAACTTTAAATCTCTCCTCCAGTCCACTTCTGTTTAAACCATGACTTCTTCCAGAATTTAGAAACTCAAAGATCCAGAAGTCCAAAGTTGGACCAGAGATCTGTTGTGTCATAATTTACCCTTCAGAAGCTTTGAAGAATAAAAGGGAAGTATATTTTAATTTAAAAATTATTTACTGCTTCATTAAATTAATAACCTATGAAGTTTTTGCCACCATTTATGACACGTAAATGAAGTAGCTTAGGACAAAGTGATGATATTACCAAAAACATCTACAGGAGAAAGATAAAATACAAAAATTATCTATGCAAAGCTGTCAGTGACCTGCCAGAACAGGAAAAAATGTAGATTCGGGATAGAAAGGAATTTCAAAAACATCAACTGATATCCTGAGTTCTACCCTTCTACTTGATCTTAAAAGTAAGACTCCAAATGATCAGTTAATTGCATCCCAGAAAAATATGTTAATAATATTGATAGGAATATAAAAGAATCTAGCATCTATCATGGTAAAATTCAAATTGCCTGGCATTCCAACAAATGAAAATTATAAACCTACCAGTAGCTCAACTATACAAATAGTTGAAAAATAAAACAATGGAAAAATATTAACATTAATAAAAACAAAACAGGGGTGGCTATATTAATATCAGGTAAAGTAAAGTACAAATCAAGGAATATTACCAGGAACAGAAAAGGAGGTCATTTCATAATGATAAAGGATTTGACTCAATAAAATATAACGACTGTAAACATTTATGCGCCTCATGAAAGTGCATCAAAATAAGGCAAAAACTAATAGAACTACAAGGAGAAATAGACAAATCCACAATTACAGTTATAGATATCAATAACCCTTTCCTAATAATTAGTAGAACGAGGTGGCTAAAATCAGTACAATGTAAAAGACTTGAAAAACTCTATCACCCAACTTGACTTACTTGACATAGAACACCCCACCCAACAACAGCTTACAATACATTATTCTCAAGAGTACATGAAATATATTGCAAATAGGCCATGTTCTGGGCCATAAAACATGTTCCAAAAATTTTTAGGGATTCATCTATAGCCTATAACTACAATGAAATTAAACTGGAAATTAGTACTAGAAAGAACACTGAAAAATCCCCAAATACTTGTAGCTGAAAAAATGTCTCATGGGTCAATGAGAAATCAAAATTTAAAAGTATTTCTGAACTGAATGAAAACAAAACACATTACAATTTATGGGATGTCACTAAAACAGTACTTAGGGAATATACAGAAGAGTGTCAAAATAATGACCACAACTTGTACTATAGAAAATTAGAAAAAAGATGAGCAAATAAAATACAAAGTGAGTAAAAGAAAGGGAAAAAAAAGAAAAATGAAAATCAATAAAATAAAAATATAAAAATTATATAAGTAATAAATGGAAGCAAAATCTGATTAAGAATATAAATGAAGTTTACAAATGCCCATAAAGTCTAATTAGGAAAAATACAGAGAAGACACAAGAAGTAAGTGATATTTACAGATTCTGTAGATTTTTTTTTAAAAAGGAAATACTAAAAACAACTTTATGTCAATAAATCCACCAAATTGGATGAAATGGACAAGTGCTTTGAAAATACACACTACCAAAGCTTACTTACAAATAAATAAACAACCTAAATAGCTCTCTACCTATAAAAGAAATTGAATTTGTAATTTAAAATCTTCTTTTGGGGCGCCTGGGTGGCACAGCGGTTAAGCGTCTGCCTTCGGCTCAGGACATGATCCCGGCGTTATGGGATCGNCTTTTAAAGGAAAATCCAGGCCCAGCTGACTTTGATGGTGAATTCTAACAAGTATTTAAAAAATAAATAATATTCATTCTACACAAACTCTTGGATAAAATCAAGGAGGAAGAATATTTCCCTACTCATTTTAAGAGGCCAAATTTACCCTGATAATCAAGAGCAGAGAGATTACACAAGTAAGAAAGCTATAAACTAATAACCTGGATGAATACAGATGCAAAGTCTAAACAAAAAGTAAACTGAGTTGTCTAACATATGAAAATAACAATACATCAGACCAAGTGTCATTTATCGGTGGAATGCAGAGTTGGTTTAACATTCAAAAATCAGTTAATGTAATTCATATTAACTAACTTAAAGAGGAAAACCATAGATCATTCCAATGGAAAATATCTATCTTATAGTCATAATAAACACCTCCAGCAGCTAGGAATAGAAGGGAACTTACTCAATCTGGTAAGAGGTACCTAAGAAAACCTTGCAGCTAATATCACACTTGATGCTTTTTATCCCAAGATCAGGAATAAGACAAGGATGCCTATCTCTTCCCACTTTTTTCAACACTGTCTGGGATTATAGCCAGTGCAACAACCAGGAAATAGAAATAAAGGGGATCCAGACTGGAAAAGAAAAAGTAAGATGGTGTTTATTCACAGATGACATGATCATCTATGCTGAAAATCTGGCAAGGATGAGGAGAAAGTAAAAACTTCATTTAGTGCTAGGAGGAATGTAAAATAAAAGTTTCTTTGAAAAGCAGTTTGAAAGTTTCCCTAAATGTTAAAAATAAATTCATCTATTATTCAACATTTCCATTCCTAGGTATCTACCCAGGAAAAATGTAAGCATATTTCCAAACAAAGACTTGCACACAAATACCCATAGCAGCATTATACATAATAGCCCCAAACGAGAAGCAATCCAGTGTTCATTAACCGGTGAATGGAGAAACAAAATGTATACCCCTACAGTGGAATACTATTCATCAGTAAAAACAAATTATTGATATATACAGCATGGATAAACTTCAAAAATATTACACCAAATGAAAGAAGGTGTACTTAAAATACTACACATCATATGGCTCCATTTATATGAAATGTCTAGAAAAGGCAAAACTACAGAAAGATTAGTAGTTGCCTGGGGCGAGGAGTGGGAGCCGTGATACGCTACAAATAGCCATGAGGAAACCTTTTGGAGGGATAGAAATATTCTAAAATTGCATCATGGTAAGGGGTGTACAACTCTGTGAGTTCACTAAAAAATATTGAATTATATCATTACAATGAGGGAATTTTATGGTATATAAATAATATTTTAATAAAATTGTTTTTTTTAAAGCCAAAAACCCACAAAGGTTGGGAGTAGGAGGTTTAGATAGGCTTGGCAGAGTATTTATAATTGTTGGTGCTAGGTGATGGGCAATGGGGGCCCACTGTACTATTCCTTTTACTTTTCTGTACGTTTGAAAATTTTCAGACTAAAAAGTAAAAAAAGAGTAAATGATAATATTTTGATCTCTTGTGCAACTTATTTTATACACTCTGACTGATGTGTTATTAGCATATGCTATTCCTACCCCTAAGTGCCCAAGTTCATTTTTAACCAATAACTATGTTGACTTAAACTTCCTAATATTTCTTATTTCGGTCATTTATCATTCTTAATAAGTCCAGAGAGCCACTTTCAACTTAATTTCTCTCTTCAATTATAAATGAGCCAAATGCCTGATTTTCATGCATTTCCACATTTCAACAATCTTATTCAATATACTACGAGATTACTGAGGACCTGGCCGTTGGACACACTGTGCCAATGCCAAGGGAATGGAAACAAAGAAGATGTTTTTCATATTGCTTCCAAGTTTCCTTCTTACTCTCATTAACTAAGAATTGCCTATGAAGTTATATCATACCTTAAAGTAGTTTATAAGTTTTTTCCATAAGGAATTATGAACAATTGATGCCACACTCGGAGTTCCTATGAAGAAGTGGCTGGTTTCTCTCTCAGTTCTACCAATAACACATAGTGTGATCTTGAACAAGTAGTAATCTAACTTCTCTTTATCTGAGTTGTCTCCAATATTAGGCCATAATTCTTTGACCCTATTCCTCTTGCCTTGGAGACTGAATCCTAATCAATTTTTTCTGGAGACATTCATATCCAGGCTAAGTGTCACCTCATTTCTGAAGTCCTCCATGGTTTTTTTCTGCAATTAGAATTACTCATTCCTTCTGAGTTTTAATATGACTTTGATTAATATTCATTCTCAAATTTATCACACTGTGATTTGTATTATGGGAAGATGATTTCACGCCTGTTTCTCCAGTGAGGGTATGAACTCTTTGAAATATGTGACTTCGGACAAACCACATTCTGTTAATCTTTGAATCCTAGAAGTTAGTTTAGTGATCTCTCAAAATGTTTGAATTATTATTCAATTCAAAAAATTATTATTATTATTATCTCTCAAAATGTTTGTTGAATCTTATTCAATGTTTACATTAGACAGATAAAGAAACTCAAGCCTAGAACAGGCAGTATTTCTTCACCTTTTCCACATCATTGCACAAACTGAAAATATTAACATTTGTGTAGTATGCTAAGGTAATTGAACGAGACTGCTCCGAAGAAGCTCCTTCCCTAGAAGCTACAGCAGCCCCAAGCATCTCTGGACACTTAAAAGCTAAGCAGATCATTATCTCAACCTGGTCATAACCCATTTACAGCATACCTGTGTGCCAAGGTATAGCAGGAAGAATAGAGGTTCTGGTTATCTGTCTCAAGGCTATCCAGCTTCCTAGCTTCAAGTACTTTCCACATTCAATTGCAGTTAAATGTGCAATTAAATTTGGATAGCATTAAATGTATTACTGAATAGAACACTTCTTTTTTCATTCAGATGGTGGCCAACTCCTTCTGCATTATTCCTATATAACACTCTGTGAACAAAATCATCTTAAGCTATGCTCTCCAAAATGCAAGTTAGATATTTTTGAGTAAATATTCAGTTTTATCTTCTGTATCCCCAGATGCAATGCTTCTATCTATCCTAGTTTCAGATCATGGACTCTTTCCTTCATTAAAAGAGGTAATAATCAATAAAAATGATCTTTATGGGTGTGTTATATAAGATGAATATAGTCCAGGCTGGATTCATTTTTTTTAAAGATTTTATTTATTTGACAGAGAGAGAGAGAAAGCCAGCAAGAGAGGGAACACAAGCAGGGGGAGTGGGAGAGGAAGAAGCAGGCTCATAGCGGAGGAGCCTGATGTGGGGCTTGATCCCATAACGCCGGGATCACGCCCTGAGCCGAAGGCAGACGCTTAACCGCTGTGCCACCCAGGCACCTCATGCTGGATTCATTTTTATACATTCATTATTACATTTTTTTCTTACTTTATATAAGTAAAATATTTTCTTGGGCCCTAGGCACTGTGCCTAATGGAAAACTTGGCTCTGCCTAATCCATTAATGATTTCAGGCTTTGAAGTTCACCCACATGGGTACCCTTTAGTTAACCATCCCATGGGCTAAATTTCTGGATGTCTCCAGCAGCAGAACAATTGGTCTTAGCAATGATTAGACAGAAAGGTAGCAGAGTTGAATGTACAAGTGAGTACTGAAAATAATACATTCTAATAATCCCTACTTTAGGGCTATTAATGTGTCCTTGGGCCAGTCCATTGAACTTAGCTTAATTGCCTTTGTTTGTTCACTTAAAAATAACTCATGGGAGGCTAAACTGGAATACTTTGAATCATTATATAAGATTTCATATGGTGAATAAAGTTGCCTACCTGATTGCTATTGGGAACTGACGTCTGTCACAGAAACTGAATATGAAATCTGAATTTACAGGCTGCATAGAATCTGATTTTTCACGCTTCCTAGTTCCTAATTATTTTCAACTGGAAAAGGTTCTCTGTTTTCCAGAGAGCGAGTGGCCCTGAATTAGTGTAAGGCATGACAGATCAAGAGGAACAGAGTAAGTGGATTAGTTCCTTGTTCTTAGTTGCATCATGAAAACAGAAAGCCCTTCCTTGCTTTTTCCTTTCCCATGGATTTTACTCAGAATTCTTTCTCATCAGCATGCCAGGTAAAAACTGATATTATGTGAGGATTTTCTCACCTTCACTCAAATTCCCTTCTGAAATGTATTTCCCGGTGGGCTGAGATCTGATCAAATACTAAGCCTAGGCACCCCCCCACAGGCAACTCTCTTTCTTGCATTCTTTGATATGCATAATAGGGCCAAAGCTACTGATGCTAGCCTCATAAACCACTAACCCCCACAAGCAATCTGATGGTTGCTAACTTTTATGCCAGAAAAACTGAAGTATTTTACACCAGCATTATCATATCTGTTTCAATGAATGAGCTGCTTTCCTCAGAGAATTCAGCACCTCTTCACTGCTGGGGTCCCAGATTAGGTGGTGACTACCAGTGAGGGCTTGCTCCCTTCAGACTCCACAGGAACTTTGTGTTTACTTCCTTTATAATGGCTCCCAGAAATTGTTCAGGCAACACTTCTGCATTCGCATATGAAACTGGGACTGCAATCTCCTCTCAGTCTCAGCACCTGGGAGTGGGAGTGTGGGGTGGAACTGGTAATAAGAGAAGCAGCTATTGTATTTGTGAATTTTAATTTATTCATTCAAAACATATTTATTGAATGCTTACTAAATACCAATCCTAGATACCAATACACAAAGAGGAAAGACAGTTTCTGTTCTAAGAGGGTTCGCATAATCTGAGGGAAGAGATAATAAGAAATAACCCTTATATTGGAAAGAGATAAATGCTATGATTAAAATAATTAGAAAAAGATCTGTGCATGCTCTACAATAGAGAAATGTCAAGCTGGTGACAGCTTATGGTTAATACCAGATAAATTCAGATCATTTGCTTATTTGGGCTTAATATGTTTTTCCTACTTCATGGTTTCTATAGGTGGCAGGTACTATTCTCTGATTCCTGCTCTGATTTCAATCTTCTTGTTTAATATTATCTAAGTTGATGGGTCCTAAATTCCGTTCATTTTAAAGCACATCTTTCCCCAACACCATTTTCTTACATTCCTCCCAGACTTTCCACCAAAGAGGTAGAATGCTCAGTTTAAAAGTTAAACAGCAAAAAAAAAAAAAAAAAAAAAAAAAATGTTTTTTTTNTGTTTATTTTAAAAACACAGAGACAAGGTACTGTATTAAGCTTCCCATGACTACTGTAACAAATTACGAAAAACTTGGTGGCTTAAAACAACACAAATTTATTCTCTTACAATTCTGGAGGCCAGAAGTCTGAAAGCAATTTCACTGCACTAAAGTAAAGGTGTCAACAGAGTTATTTATGTTCCTTCTGGAGGCTCTAAGGGAGAATTTATTCCCTTGCTTTTTCCAGCTACTGAAGGCCACTTACTTTCCTTGGCTTGTGGCCGCTTCTCTATCTTCAGAGTTCATCAATCCAACCCTTTCTGATGTTACATGGCCTTCTCTCTGACTCTGTTTCTCCTACACCCTTCTACATGGGTCCACCTGGAAAATCCATGATAATCTCAAAATTCTTAATTGCATCTGCAAAATTCCCTTTTGTTATATAAGGCAATATTCATAGGTTCCAGGGATGAAGCTGTGGACATATTTGGAGGACCATTATTCACCCTACTGTAGGTATTGTAAGCCCAAGGAATTCAGGAAATTCATTCAGAGCTTGTTTCTGGGTGGCACATTCTATACTGCCACCATACACTTCTGCAGTTCTCAGTCCATTCCTAGACCTTGGTTATATTTCAAAAATACATAACTTAAATAAAAGTGGTCATCTTATTAATATTTCACAATTTCACAATTAATATTAATTTTATAATTAATATTAAAATCTGACAATTTTTCCTCATTTTTATTTAAAATGTACATGAAACTTTCAAAAAATGCAATTGGGGTAATTCTAGTTCATTGATGTTTAATTCATCTAAAATTTCACTTGGGAAAATGCTCATACTTTCACAAAACTGTAGATGTTTCTCCCTCAATTCACGGTCTTAAAAAGTAAAGATGGTCGTTACTAAGTCAGAGTGGAGAACCATGGAGAAACATACATAATTTCCAGTGTTTCATTTCTAGTGAGACTGACTTTTGCTTTAATTCTACATTTAGTTAGTCCTTAGTGAGGAAAATTTTTTTCTAAATTAAATCATCTCAGAGTCAATAAAAGAGTGTGTGTGTGTGTGCTTATGTTCTCAAGTGGAGATAAAATGTCTCTTGGTTTTTCACTGAGCAATTATTCAGGAGGACATGGATTTAACATGCATTTGTTAAAACCAGCAGTACTAAAGCTATTTATACCCCCTCCCTCCAGCATCTACATAGTCTTGCAATGGAGAGATCAAGTTATGCAAAATGGCTCAGGTCTTAAGCGTTCACCTTATTCTCATTTGAGTGTCATTCCTTGTCTATTGATAAGAACCATCAATAAAGGAGCTAAGCCCTGCTGGAAATGAAAATGTTTATTCCACACTACCTATGATAGAGAAATCTTAGTGACTTTTACAAGCAGTACATTTGTCAAAGATAGGGATAATAAAATGCAGACAAAGGAATCCAATATTTACAGTTAAAAATGACAAGCACATTCATGATTCCTTTGGAAAAGTTAGTTGCTTATACTGCAATACTTAGCATTTTCAGTTAGGAGATCCACCAATATTCAAAGTTTACTTAACAGTAAATTTGATAGTTTTAGAGATTTTTGAACTTTAATCAAAATTGACTGTTGCTATGAATATCTTAACTTTTGTCGTTTTCTTTCTTGTATTTCAGTTCCAGTCCTTATGGAGGCAATATTGAGAGCTAGAGCAAAAACAGGAGCCTGAATGCCGGCCTCAGTTTACCTGACGCCATTAGAGAAGTTATTCAGAACTAACACTGCAAAGCATTCTTGCTTCCCAATATCATAATGTCTGGTGAGATACTATTCCTAGTAGGTTTTAAACACCTGTGGGCAAAAGCCCTACAGAAACGCAAAATGTCTGCATTTATATTTAGACTAAATTATATTTCCTTCATTTCGTATTTCTTCTATTTTATTTTCATACATACATCAGTGAGTGATTTGTATGGGGCCTCATGGCATTTTAAAAATAAATATGCAAGAAAATACTGTATGGTTCACGTTTTGCTTTGTATTTGACTCATCAAGTCCTCAACTGAGTGGATAACGAAGCTTCAGCCTTTTTTAGGTAATCAATTTTAGATGAGAAACAATAAAATTGCCTTAGCCTCAGATGTGAAGCCACAATTACTATTTCCTTCCTTATTACAATTTCATTATGGCTATCTATACCCTAAAAATCTGTCATCATAACATTAAAATGTCATGAAAGAGACTATGAGGTCTCTTTATTATTAGCTATTATCAGCTCTATTACCACCCCCAGCTCTTACAAATTGTTTTGGTCCGTTGATTCCTTCACCCTTAATTTCATGTCCAGATGGAGAAAAGATCATTGTATATATTTTTCTTTCACTGTTCTTCCTACTTTCTTGCTTAATCCTAATTTTAACATGGATTATGTAATTGATTAGCTTTCAGATGTTTAAACACACAACTAAGACTTCCTTCTCCCTCTTATCTCTTAATCTCTTCCTTAAGCAAACATGTTTACATTGTTAATGTAAATACTGATATGTGCTAAGGTATAAGTACAGTGAACGTAATAATAGAAAAAAACTCATGATGAGAGAAGAGAGATAATGCAGCAAGCTACTTAATTTCTGAGATCTGGTTTTTCAGATACAATGTGGGATTGATATCTGCCTTATAGAATTGCTATGAAGATGAAATGAAATGTATTCAAATCCCTTACAGTAACAGGACAGAATCAAGTCCTCGAAAATAGTAACTCTGATTATTATTTTTAGTAGTAGCATTATCAAAATCATCATTTTGGAGTCCCTCTTAAGTAAATGAGTGAAACGAATCCTGAGAGAGATTGGAATGTGCCACCACCTAGCAAGTCTTCACAGCCTAATTATGATTTAGTTACAATAAAATTTATTAAAGTCAAGAATCTTTGTAGCTACATGTACCATCCTTCTTTAGTCCTGCAAAACTTAGGCATTTTTTTCCATGATTCTGGGTACAACGGACAGGACTCTGAATATGTAGGTTTTTAAACAGCTAAATAAAGCAGTCACTGTCTTAGGATAATCTTTGGCCTTCTGTTAAGGAAACCGCAAGCAAGCATGTCACCTTGCCTTTTGTGCTAATTTGGTCACCTCTATTTTTCATAAAGTGCCTAGAGAAGGGCACTTTCAATTTTAGCCATTTATTATTCTGCAGTTAATTTCTGAAACATTCATAGGAATATGTTTAAGGAACTGAAGACAAGTGTGACTGAAGAAAGCAAGTAAGGGTCATATCAGGACTCTTGGCTATGAGTGATAGAAACTCAAGCTCATATTTAAAAAAAGATAATTTATTGGCTCTCTTAACTGGAAAATTTAAGAGCTGAATTTTGGAGTTGAGATTGTTATGGAAGAGAGAAAATTCTTATGGTGATTAAAAACAAGTATGAAAACCTGCATTAATACTGGAAAATAATTATAAGCCAGTGAAAGTTTCTCTGAAGCAAGTAGGGTGGTCAAATTTGGAGATTTTTTTTTTTTAAGATTTTATTTTTTCATGAGAGAGAGCACACACGTGTTCACGAGCGGGGGGAGGGGCAGAGGGAGAGGGAGAAGCCGACTCCCTACTGATTTAACCTCTCCATGCCTCTCATTTTTTTTAAAGATTTTATTTATTTATTTATTTGAGAGACAGCGAGCAAGCAGGAGGGAGGAGCAGAGGGAGAGGGACAAGCAGGATCCCTGCTTAGCAGGGAGCTCGACAAGACAGGACAACGAGATGACGTTAGGCTTGATCCTAGGACCCTGGGATCATGACATGAGCTGCAGGCAGACGCTTAACCGGCAGAGCCATTCAGGTGCCTCAGATATTTTTTTCAGTAAAGAAACAATGCATTTACTCAACAAATATCAATAATCATGGCTGGACCATATCTGGTTGTCTCTTCCAATAAACCCGTACTCCCTTCGCCCTTTCAAGCTGACAGGTGATGGCATCTTTCTGCTTTTGCTAGCTTTTCAGTCTTTTGCCATTCTTTATTGGTTTTGTTTAAACCTGGCAATATATTTGTAAAAAACTGGTTTATTAAACTATTCTCAACAAACCTTGAAGATAGGCCTGACCCCTGAAAAAGACCTTTTTTTTTTTTTTAAAGATTTTATTTATTTATTTAACAGAGAGAGAGACAGCCAGCGAGAGAGGGAACACAAGCAGGGGGAGTGGGAGAGGAAGAAGCAGGCTCCCAGGGAGGAGCGTGATGCGGGGCTCATCCCAGAACACCGGGATCACGCCCTGAGCTGAAGGCAGACGCTTAAGGACTGAGCCACCCAGGCGCCCCCCTGAAAAAGACTTTTTTAATGTAATTCTGTAAGTGGGTTGCTCTCATTGTATGGATACACTAGCCTTATGCAGAGATGGGCCTTACTGTTCCAATAAGGATGGGCCTTATTGATCCCAATTCGTTATCTCTCTGCAATAGAATTGGACAGCTCTACCCTTGCCATGGACTCAAGGTGAGAAGAGTGAACTTCCTCACCTCTTTATGAAAGTAAATGATGGTTCAAAGCATGGGCCAGTCACTACTGAGGCTACAGTGGTTTTACGGGTTACATGTTCATAATCTTAGATCAAAGCTACCAGTATCACAGATACTGCATATATCCTCAAGGTTCAGGAAGTCTTTAATCTCCATGAGACTTTAGCCAACAAAATCACTAGTCTTAGATATCAATTCAAAAAAGCAAGAATTTTAAAAATTAAATAACTGCCTTTGTTCTATGTGGACAGTATCTAAGTACACAAAACGAGATGAAATTTTCCAACGGTCAATTATGCAGAAAAAAGTGAGTCACATTTTTCTGATAATGAGAAGAGAGGGATGTGAAGTGGGAAGAGCCTAAAATTGGGCATGTCAACTTTGTTACAATCCTCACAGTTATATTTAATATAAATTTTATTGGGTAAATCACTTAATTTCTGTCATATCAGTTTTTTTTAACTGAGAATTTAAAGAACCTCTAAGTTTGATTCTACCTTGTACATTTCAAATTTCTAAGACAGTTCTTAATTCTTTTTGAAATTTCTGCTTTCTCAGTAAAGAGGTCTTCCAAAGCCTCAGAAACTTGGTGAAGTCAATCAGGACTTTAAACACAGAGTTTCAAGTAGGAAATGGAATATAAACACAAGCTGAGTATCTCAGTGACCTTTGAAATAGTGGCACCATGCTGGTTGCAAAGTAATATCATATCACGGCACTGTCAGGACCATGAAACAAGACATTTAAGCTAAATACCAACAAATGAAAAAAATAATAAATTAAAAAAGGAAGAGCACCACTGAATAATCTCCTGCACTGCATTCAACTCAGAATCCAAATAGAAAGTTTTGGTAGTCAAAAACTTGTCACAGGCAATTTCAACCTCATGCACAGGGAAAGTATAAGGAGTAGATTGCAGGATTGGAGAAAAACAAAACATTTCCTCTAGCATGCAAGTAGCTGTCAACATTGTTGGGAACCTCTCTTGGCTAACAGAGAAAAGGCTGCAAAAAACTTAGGCTATTAGCCTTCATTTGCTGAAGAATGTGCCAACTATCCCTTAATAGGAAGACGGATTGATTAGGGCAAGTGTGCTGACCATCTGGAATCCCTTAAGGCCAATCCTGGGTTGGATACTTTCTCCCCCAAAGTTAAAATACAGAGTTGTGCTACCAGATGTGTTATAATGGGAAAGGGGGCATGAAAAGCTTACCACATGCCAAGATATAGACAAAAATGGGGGCAAGAGAACTAGGAATATAGGAAAAAGGAATGCTATATTAAAGTGGAAAAAGAAGGGGGAATGTGAACAAATTCTAGAGCTAGAAGGTCATTGCATGTGATAGACACTGCCATCATATGTGTGAACTCTAGGATAAAGGGAAGGGATAAAACAGTAAATATCGCATCTCTTCACTATCCAGGTTTTGAACCAGTTGAGAAATAAACTAATTCTGGAGGGCAAATTATCACTTGTGTTAACCAGTGGCTAAGTTCCTAGGAGGATCTTTAGGTGGGAAAACGAAGTAGGACTGCCAATATTGGACACTTGAATTAGCAGACAGGTACCCAGTTGTGAGCAATGCTAGGCCACTGAGAGTCTCCCTGCATTGTGGAGATTTGCCCAGGTAGTACTCACAGTGTGGAGAAGTAGACGAACTTGTACTAAGTAGGCTTGGTCCCAGAGAGAGACATATGGAGCTGAGCCAAGCCTGTCTAGTTATCCTACCCAACTTTGCCACTCACATAAATTTTTCTACTTCTTCAGGGAAGAGTGAGTAAAGCAGAAGAGAGAGATCTAGGTCATACTGATGGAGTTCCATCTACAGGAAGGAAACATTAGGAATAGCAGTGGTACCTTCCCCAGTGGTAGGAAGTGGCTGAGTTTGAATGAACTGACTGGGGCCAAAGTGGAAAGAGCTCAGAAGATACAAGTGCCAGCCAGGCAAGTTGGAAGCCACAGTACTGTGCTCCAAAACCTGGAAGGAAACAGTACCCATCCCAATTCAACATCCATGTAACTGACACATTTTTAAGAGGCTTGAAAACTGAGCCAAGGATGAAAAATATTAATCAACTCCAGCATTTTCATCATAGCCTTCTCATATCTATTGGGGCACCAACACTTCCCCAACTGTTGGGCACTTTATACTTTTCAAAATACTTCCACATATTGTCGTTTTGTTTATAACCATAATCATCCTTTTTGGAGAGACAAGACTATCATTACTATTTATATTTTATAGAAAGGTACAGAGAGCTAAAATGTCATTTTCTTGGGAGATATTTTAGAAGAGCTAAAACAAGAACATAGGTTTCCTAAAATTCTTATAACTAGAATATGAAACTTTTGATTGACTTGATGGTACAAGTAGAAGCTAACAAAGAAAATGAAGATATGTTTCTTAACATAGTGGCCTTAATCTCAGAATACAGAAATTCAGATACCTGGAGCTTCAGGCCAAGTCAAAGTTAGCATTAACCATCTTGTGTGAAAAATTTTGACCCATTCAGTCCACAAGGTAAAATTTTACAGAGTATCATAGAGAGGAAAATCAGTTTTGTTTTGTTTTTTTAAATAGATCTATTAAAGATAGGTTTACAAATATTTTGTTTCAGATTTCTTTTTTGCTAAACTCATGGTAATACAGAAAAACCTATATAAGCATTCTTTTTAAAGGAAAAAGGACATTTGTGTGTAAGTCAGTCGCTTATTCACTATGGGGCATGAACAATAAGTACCAGGCTCTATACTAGGTACTTGTTTATACAAAGAAGGAAAAGGCATGTCTTTAGTTGAGTATATTCAAGTCAGAGAAATGGAAACATTAATCAATGTAATAAATTAGTGCAACTGAAATGATAGGGGGATATATAGCCTGCAATGGAAGCACAAAGAATAAAATAAAGAGAATTTATTTTAAAGTCTAAACTTTTAAAACTTTTCTTGGAGATTTTCTATAATACATGAATTCTTTCTACCAGAGTTTTACTTTACAAATCTTATGGGAGCCAGGTTTACCCTATTTAGCTTGTAAATAAAAATTTATCTTTACCAACCATATGAATTTTTGAAAAGAAAGTGTAAATGATCGATATTAATTATAATTGCATGAATGATCACTTCAGCACTTCCCTGGTTACCACAGTATCATGAAGTTAGGGATTAGGAGAGAAATACATTTGGATCCCAGAGCAATTAGAAAAATATAAGGATGGAATGATATGTTTCTGAAAACACATGTTCCATTACCCTAGCTGAGAATCAGTGACAAATGCCTGTAGTATCTCTGCACTGACCTGGTAATAAGCTAATGATTTTATGAATTCACAGAAAGAACCTACCTTTTTTATTTTCTCTGTGCCTTCTGGGGTATTTTCACTGAAATACAGGATGTCCCTAATCACATAGGATCCTATGAAAATGACTGATACCATGACTGAAATATTGAGCCATCTTTCAAAACACAGAACATTTTTCTGGTAGTATCCACTGTTGTAAGACTCCTTATCTATGAAAACTTTTTAATAAAGGTTTATTCTGGAGAGGAAAATGAGTCTGTGTTAGTTTGTCTAATGAAGCATTCTAAATCTCCCCTGTCAATTGAATAATTTATTCCATTTAAGTAGAGAAGATCCCATGGGGTCTTGTTTATCTTGTGATGGGAACATAAGCCATAGTTATGACACAACTGTCCAGTTCTGAAGAACTCAGTTCTAAAAATATTCATCTCTGTCAATAGAGGACCCACCTTAGGGAACAATTATCCACAATTTTATAAGGGCACTTTCATCATGATTTACTTTCTTTGTCCAAATGGGTTTATATCCCACCTTTTTCTTTTTGAAATGAATAACCTGCCCAATTGTGTGTTTCTTAGAAACAATTGAGATAAAAACAGCAAGTAATTCATCTATTTGATTTCCTGAGTTTGGTAAAATTCCTGAGACAACCACTGGCCTTAGCGCTAACAAATGTATTGCAATACAGGGCATGAGATTGGAGCAAGCTCCAGTGAGGTCATGGGTGGCCCCACAAAGCCTGGTAAGGGAATAACTGGTACAAAGCATTCCTAGAAATGACAGGCCACTTGTCATATAGTTAGGACTAAACAGCATCAGGCTGTAGGTATAAAATAATCATTTCATTGGTAGAAATGATTAGAAGCCTCAGCAAGAGCAGATAGAGAAGTAGGAAAGAATTAAGTCACAGGTTTGATTTTGGGCATTCACTAACAGTCAGTCTGATAAGGTCAAGCTTCACGGTACCCAAATACAGGAATTTAATAAGTAGACAATTAATCAGTGTTAGTTGATGATATAGGCTTTGAAGACAGAATAAGCCAAAGGTAAAATTGTTACAGGTAGTATTGAAGTTAGTAGTGAGTGTTCCAAGAATGAAATCTGGGACAGGAGAGAGGAACTAGGAGATCAGCCAAGTGTTACGCACTAAATATATGTTTCCCCCAAAATTCATATGCGAAGCCATAATCCCTAGTGTGGCTGTACTGGGGTAAGAAAGTAATTAAGGTTATATGGGGTCACAAGGTAGGATACTGATCCAATTGGGTTTTATCTCTTATTAGAAGAGACATGAGAACTCCCTCGTGCTTGCATTCGCTCTCTCTCTCTTAACTTGTGCATGCACAAGAAGGTGATTGTCTCCAGCTTAAGAGGAAAGCACACACCAGACACCACCCCTGCTGGCACATTGATCTTGGACTTCTAGTCTCCAGAATTGTGAGAAAATAAATTTCTGTTGTTTAAGCCACCCAGCCTGTGGTATTTTGTTATGGCAGCCCAAGCAGACTGATGCAGGAAGCATTAGTAGGCCAAGAACTTTAGAAAAAGGAGTTCCATGATTTTAGGTTTTCGTGAAACCTACAAGCTAAAGAATTTGATATTAGAGCTTTAGATTTTATATTCCCCAATAGGATGTAAGCTGCAGGAGAGCAAGGACTTAGTCATTCACTCTATCCTCAATTCATAGAACACAGCAGGTGTTTAATAAATACTAGTTGAATGAATTTCACCTTACCAAAATTGGCCAAACCTACAATAAGGACAATTGGAAACAAAAGCAAAGACTAAAATAGCTCTGAGTACAGTATTTTGCACACAAAAGACACTGGACTGATGCTGTACCCCAAACAGACAGTTGCAGAAGCCATTACACCTTTTCTGAAGTTTCAGATTAAAACTAATTCTCTAGACTACAAAACAAATGCCTCTGGGCCAATTTGGTTGTGTTTTGAAAGGCAACAGGTAGGAAAGGCTGTTGATGAAAGGCAGGATGAACATAATGGACTTCATTTTTCCATGAAAATAGCCACTGAGTGATCATGACCCAACACTGAAAAAAAAATGTGTGTGATGTGTGTGTTTGTGTGTGTTTACATAATGTGTTTATGGAGGCGACTGGGTGGCTCATTCAGTTAAGCTTCTGCCTTCGGCTCAGGTCATGATCCTGGAGTCCCAGATTGAGCCCTGAGTGGGGCTCCCTGCTCAGCGGGGTGTCTGCTTCTCCCTCTGCCCCTCCCCCAAGCCATGCTCCTGTGCTCACTCACTCTCTCTCAATTAAATAAAATCTTTAAAAAAATAATGTGTTTATGAAACACCTCATAATTCACAGATTGTTCACTGACAAAGCAAACTCAATCAAAATATAGATAATTGTGAATTCAATATGCTATATGTGTATGTAATGAATTTTATATGGAACTACAAAGAGTTAAGGAGCAAGTTCCACAGTATAAACCCAATTTAAACCACTATTTATGTCCTGTATACGTACATTCTATTAATCAAAGCAAATCCTAAACAACAAGCTCAGAGTCAAGGCGCAAGGACATTTTATACACCAAGAAGCCATGGGAAGAAAGCACATGTGCAATTGTATTAGGAGGCAATAAAGTGTTGGAACCAATAATTCAAGCTAACAAAATTGGTATTTTCTGACTTAAATTTTTTGGAAATTTTTAAGATTAGTAGTGTTATGCTATTATAGTGTTATTTTGCTTATCCTTGATTATTAAAGCGATTAAACACATTTTAATAGTTTTTGGGGGGCCAAGTGTACTTCATTTTTTAAAAATATGTTGATGTGTTATGTATATATTCCCAAATCAAGTCAAATGTCCATTATATATTTTGTGCATATCTTTTCTTGCATCTCCCAAAGTGGCTTTTCTTTACCTTCTTCTAATTCTTTGGAGATTAAAAGATTACATTTCTATCAGTTGAATTTATCACTTATGGTGAATACTTTTTCTACTTTTTAAAAAAGATTTTATTTATTCATTTGAGAGAGAGAGAGAGAAGTGCATGAGTGGGGGAATAGGGAGGGAAGAGGCAGAGAGAGAAGCAGACTCCCCACTGAGCAGCGATTCCAATGAAAGACCAATTCCAGGACACTGAGATCATGGCCTGAGCCAAAGGCAGCCATTGACTGAGCCACCCTGGTGCCCCAAGCTTTTTCTACTTTTTTAAAGCAGTTGTTCACCACTTCAAAAATCACAAAAACATACTTCTATATTAATTTCCTTAAAATAGCAACTTTGCCTTTAACAAGAAGATCTTAAATTCATTCACCTGGGAATTTGGGGGGGATATGATACAAGGTGGTGGAGGTCAGATTTTATTTTATTTTTCTATATGGATTTCAATTGCACCAACACCTTTTGTTGAAAAATCTGTATTTTTCCACTAATGTGTTATGCCATCTCTCCCAAAGATCAAGTGTCCATTTACGTGTGACTTTTTTCCTGAGCTATTTGTTTTGCCCATTGTTCTATTTCCTAAAAATAATAATTTTGATATCTAGTAAGAGAAGTCCACCTACATTGGAGATAGGGCAAGTAAAAATGTCACAAATTGTTCTTACTGAGATTCAACGGTTTTTCTTGAATACATGCCCCTCCAGGTTTTTGCAATCCTTCAGTTAATTTCCAGAGTTCTGGTAAAGTGGATCATGAAAATTTTTGCCAGTGTTCTATTGTTTTTATAGATAAGAGGATTTCTGGAGGTCCTTTACTCTGAAATTTCTTCTGACATCACTCTGATAAATAAATTTTTAAGTACTGAATTTCTATCCAACAATTTTGAATAACTCACCTACTAATTCTAATTTATCTATCAATATATTTGAAATGCCTATATGTATAATCATATCAATCACATGAATAGTGATGATTTTATTTCTTCCTTTGCTTTCCTTATGTTTGTTTTTATTTTTTATCTTATTAGAACCTCTAATACAATGCTTAATAGAAGTAATAAAAGCAAGCTTCCTTGTCTTGTTGACTATTTCAAAGCAAAACTTTCTGTTTGTACTATTAATATTGCTATTGATATTTTTATTTACATTAAAACCTCTACCAGATTAAGGAACTGCTCTTTTTCTGGTTTGTAAGATTTCTATCTTATATTAATATCAGATTTTTTTGCAAATATTGAAATGAAACTATAATTACTATCCTTTAAACTTTTAATGTGGTGAATTACACAGATTTTCTAATATTACACCAAGCTTTGATTCCTTAGATAAATTCGACATGCTATAATTTTTTATTTTTGTATTTCTGGAGTATTTTTGCTAATATTTTGTGTAGGATTTTGTATCCCTCATTCATGACTGAAATTGGCCTGCAATATTCCATCATCATTCTATCCTTTTCAGGTAGTGGTGGCATCAATATTATACCAGATGCAACAAATGACTTGAGAAGTTTTTCACATTAATCTGGCAGATTTTGTGTAAATTGGAATACTTCCCTCCCTATAAATTTGGCAATACTCACCCGAGAAATCACTGAATCTTGGATTCCCTTTGTGAAACAATTTTTGATTGCAAGTCCAATTATTTAATTCAAATTCAAATTCTTTATTTCCTCTTAGTTGGTTATGGTAGCTTATATTTTTCTAGGAATTTATCTACACTGTCTAAAATTTTAAATTTATTAGCATAAAGATTTCCATAGAACAGTCACAATTTTTTGAAGTCAGTATCATTTATAATGATGTCACCTTTTTTATTCCTGATATTTGTGCTTCTTTTTTACCAGTGTCACTGGAATTTCATCAGTTATCTTAGGTTTTTTGTTTGTTTGTTTGTTTCCCAGGGAATCAAACTTCTGTTCTTGTTGACCTTTTCAATTGCAGGTTTATTTTGTTTTATTAATTTGTCCTAATTTCCTTACCTTTATTAATTTGTAGTTATTATTCTAACATCACGAGGAAGATTTTAGTTCTTTAATATTCAGCTATTCTTTTTTTAATACTATATGCATTAAAGGCTATTTTTTTACTACCCCTCAATGTATTTGAGGACATATAGTTATATTTATATTTTATCCAACATTTTGAGAAGTTTTCAAGCAGAGATTCAATATGAATCACTTGGCCCACCATTTTGCGTAAAGAAGAAATCAATACTCTTATTGATGAAAAACCACCTTGTTTCTGACTTATTCCATTCTTAAAATTGTTTAAAAATACAGCATTCTCTCTTTCTCCAACTTGTCTTTATTTTTCCTAATGCCTCTTTGATTTCAATAACTTACTATATTCTTTCTCCACTCAGTAAGCCTATTATAACTTTTCTCATCCTATACAGTAGACTTCCCTTCCGATCAATTCTATCCAGCAGCATGATCTTTTGGGATAGTTTGCATAAAGGTCAGAAAATAATTCCAGATTTCCTTGTACATATAAATCCTTTTAATATGTACAAATATTTTTGAATCCTTACATCCTGATTTCACTAATTCTCATTATGTTTACTGTGAGATTTTATGTTTTTAATTTTAAATATAGAGCTTCCTAGGTTTTTCTTTTTATTCAGATTTTTCAAAGTCACAAGCTATCATGCTTACCCGAAAAGCCAAAACAAAGCAATCTGAACAAGTTTCAAAATCGTTCTAAGCTCAAAACACAATGAAATACAAATGAGTTAAGCTACAGAAAGCAACAGAACATTCATATTCTTATAATTGTAGTGAGAGGAAGAAGAATATGCCATATAAAAGGCAAGGAGAAACAGCTGAACTTTTAACAGGCTAAAAGGCTAATGTGACATACTAACATCCTAAGGAACCTCAGCAATGGATTGAACCTGTTACCACCTGCTAATTATTTTCCTCAGATTTTCACCAACGCAATACCAAATCCTGGGAACAGAGGAGGGGAGCTCAGGGAAATCCTCCTAAAGTGTAAGGAGCTTCCTGCATATTCAAGGCAGCAACATTCACAGGAGGGGGGTCAGGAAAAGAAAGATTAAAAAAAAATTATCAGTGGCACCTCAGACTTTCAAGTGTCAAAGACTGGGGACACACCAGTGGAAAAGAGAGAAATATATCCAGGGCAATCTAGGTCTTCACAGTGTTGAGAGCAGCTGCTCTCTGCATGCCATGGTGTAACCTCAGGGCTCAATAAGATCTACCAAGGCCCAGAGAGCAAATGGGGTGATACTAGAAAGCTAAAACAAAACAAAAACTCCACAGCTGCTCTAAACCCTAGCAGCTGGGATGTAAAGCAGAAAAATTTCCCACATTTACAAAAACTGGTAGCTCAACTGTAAAACAGGCAGATTTCCAGAATGTCACCAGTGCTAGTTCCCAGACCTCACTAAAAGAAATGTCCTGATCTTAGCCTTAGATGTTTAAAGTCAATGGTGAAATAAGTCAAAGTCAGAACAAAGCTCATCTACAGATTTGAATTATTTAGCCATCTCTCGAAGCCCAAAAGAAATGATTGCCTGTTCTAGAGGTAAATAATACTTACTTCAATCTCCACTTATATTTTACACATAATTATCAGTATAGAATAAAAAAAGTATAGGGCACATGAAAAAGAAAGAAAATGAGACCCATGTTCAAGAGAAAAAATAGTTAATAAATACAGACCCAGAATTTCCAAGATTACAGAATTAATTGACAGGTATTTTAAAAATAATTTTGATTAAAGCGCTATGGGATCTAGTAAAAAATGTGGACAGGATATGTAAAAAGCTGGATAAATTAATCAAAGAGATAAAAGGTATAATCAGAACTAAATGGAAATACAGTGAAAATTATCACGTCTAAAATGAAACATTTAATGGACTTAACAGCAGAAAAGAACAGAAAACTTGAACACAGGTTACATAAAAAGAATCCCAACTAAAACCCAAAAGACTTTTTTTTAAAGGGAACATAACAAAACAATTATGTGTGATTATGATCCCAAAATAAGTGAAAGGATGAGGCAGAATACAAACAGTTGAGATAATGGTGAAAACTTTCAAAAACTGGTGACGGACATCAATTCATTCATCCAAAATTCTCAGTGAGGCAAACAGGATAAATACAAAGAAAGATAGAATGATAAAATTCCTAAAAATCAAAGATAAAGAACAATTCTTGAAAGTAGCCAGAGAATAAACGATGCAATTATGAAAAAAAGAAAAGAATATAAATGATGGCTACCATTTTATCAGAAATGATAAAGGTCAGATGACAATGGAATGATGTCTTTAAAGTACTAAAAGGAAAAAAAATAAAAACATAAAATTACCAAATCTAGAATTCTATCTTCTTTTTTATTTTTAAGATTTTATTTATTTACTTGACAGAGATAGAGACAGCCAGTGAGAGAGGGAACACAAGCAGGGGGAGTGGGAGAGGAAGAAGCAGGCTCATAGCGGAGGAGCCTGATGTGGGGCTCGATCATAATGCCGGGATCACGCCCTGAGCCAAAGGCAGACGCTTAACCGCTGTGCCACCCAGGCGCCCCTAGAATTCTATCTTCTATTAAAATATGCTTTAACTATGAAAACAGTATAAAGATGTTATCAAGTTATCCAAGAACTAAGAGAATTTGTCCCCAGCAAATCCATATTCTACAGAAAAAAAATTATTAGAAAAAATTAAATAAGTGATTTAGTTGAAAATACCAGAGGAAACGCAAAATCTTCAGGAAGGAATGAAAAGTATCCAAAAGAACAGCTAAGTAAACATAAAACACTTTTTAAATTACTTTTCTTAAATTTATTTTATATTTATACATTTTTTAAGTAGTTTCCACACCCAGCATGGAGCCCAGTGTGGAACTTGAGATTAAGACCTGAGCTGAGATCAAGAGTTGGACGTTTAACCAACTGAGCCACCCGGGTGTCCCTATTTATGCATTTTTAAAAGACTTGATGTTTATTCAAAAATAGTGACAAAGATTTTTGGAGGTTACAGTATATGTCAAAGTAAATTATAATTATCCAAAAAAGAAAAAAAAATGAGGAAAATAAATGGAATCATACTATTATAATTTTTATAAAGTTCTTCTTCATATTCTGATGTGATACACTATTATTATTTAAAGGTAGGCTGTTACACTGAATGATGATTCTTTTTGTAATTCCTAGAGCAACCACTAAAAATAAAACACACATAGCTAAAAATGTCAATACAACAGATAAAGTGAGTAAAAAAATGTTATTTGCCAAAAGAAGGCAAGAAAGGAGAAAGAGAAATAAAGCACAAACGAGACAAACAGGATACTTATCCCAACCACACTAACAATATTAAATGTAAATGGAATCACCATTCCAATTAAATGACAGACATTACTAAACTGAGTAGAAAAACAAGACCCCACTATATGCTGTTTACAAGAAATAAACTTTAAGTATAAGGGCACAGACAGGTTGAAACTAAAAGTATGAAAAATACTCTCATGCAAACATTAGGCATAAGAAAGCTCATAATTTCAGACAAAGCTGACTTCAAGACAAGAAAATTACCAGAAACTAAAATGGGCATTTGATAACAAATAAATAATTTATAAAAAAACATAAAATCCCAAACACATCTGCACCAAATTATAGCAGAGCTCCAAAATACATTAATCACATTTGACAAAACTAATAGAAGAAATAGATACATCCATAATCAAAGTTCAGAATTTCAGCAACCCTTTCTATTAATATAAGTAGACAAAAAAGTCAGTTAAAATATAGAAGATTGCCAAAATCTGTAAAACAATCTGACACAGATTTGACAATTACAGACTACTACTCCCAGCTGCAAACTATACATTCAAGTGTATCTGGAACTTTCACTAAGACCATACAGTGGGCCTTAAACAAATTGCAGTGAGTGTAATCTCACAGGATGTATTCTTAGACTGCAACAGCTTTAAATGAGAATTCAATAAATATATCCAGAAATATATTTACAATATATAGAAATTACACAAAATTTAATACCTACAAAATATAACAAATATGTATTTAAGAAACATATTACTTAAAATAATAAGAATGAAGGTCTAAAAGCTAATATTCCCCTTGAAGAAGTTAGAAAAAGAAGAATAAATTATATGCAAAGTAAGAGAAAAAATTAAAAATGACTGGAAACCATTGAAATAGAAAATGAACAGAAAATAGAGAAAATCAAGAAGGTGAAAGTTTGGTTTTCTGAGAAGATTAATCTAGGTAGAATGATGAAGAAAAATATGAGAAAATTCAAATTACTATCAGGAATAAAAAGATTAAAATGATAAAGACATTGTGGACAATAAAATAAAATGCAGATAAGTAAGACACAGCATCCAGCAAATGGATGTATTTCAAAAACATCATGTTAATTTAAAAAGACAGGCATGGAAGAATATTTTCCAATAATTCCATTTTTTAAAAATTTTTTAAAGATTTTTTGTATTTATTCATTTATTTGAGAGACAGTAGAGTGAGCAAGCAAGAGAGAGAGCACGAGCAGGGGTGAGGGGCAGAGGGAGAAGCAGACTCTCTGCTGAGCAGGGGGGAGCCCAATGTGAGGCTCGATCCCAGGACCCTGAGATCATGACCTGAGCCAAAGGCAGACGCTCAACCGACTGCACCACCCAGGTGGCCCTCCAATAATTCCATTTAAACGAATTCCAAAACCAGATTAATGGTGACAGATATTAGAAAGTTATGGGGGTGACTGAAAAGGTACATGAGAGAAATTTCTGGTGTGCTGGAAATGGCCTATATCTTGTTTTCTTTGGTCTTTACACAGGAGTATAGATTATTAAAACTGAGCAGTTAAAAGACGTGCATTTTGTGCCTTATTAGCTATACCTCAATTAAAAAAAAAAAAAAAAACCCAAACCTAAAAGGTAGACCTTCCTTACTTACATCCTGGTTTAGAAGAGAGATTGAACTCTGTCTTTGCCTTACTTTTGACATCTTTATGATCCAATATTCCTCCTCCTTAGCTTTCTTTCAAGCCACTAACTCTATATGTCCTCCCCAAATACAATTTTCCCTCTACAGAAGCTTTTCTTAAAGCTATTTGTACATTCTGGAATACTGTCCTCCTTGACCTATCTAAATTCTTCTGATTCCTCAAAACTCTAGTTGTGCCCATCTATTCTTTCTGTTACTATTGTTAAAACTACTACTAATAGCACTTATTAAGCATTTTATATGCTTCACCATGTGCTGTTTCACATTTAGTCACTTCTAGCAAATATGAGAGATGTAATATTATCCCCATCCCTATAGGGTAAACTAATGGTCAAAAACAATTTGCAAAATATTGCACAACAAGAAAGAAGCAGAGCCAAGAATGTCTGACTGTGAAGACTGTGTTCTTAAGCCTATCATACTACATTCAATTTTGTGCTTTCTCTTGGTCAGTACAAGTAAGACTTGAATATAGTGGGGCTTTTTTTGTTGTTGTAGCTGTACTTAAGAACAGAAACCAGGGCTATTGTTTCTCTGGCTTCTCCGAAAATACTTAACATATTTGTAGTCACACAGCCAACTAGGGAAATTGTTTCTGATGGACTGAAAATGAAGTTATTGTCTCCAAGGCTCTGGGGCTAGATCTTTGCCTAAGTAAATAAAGGAAATAGCCATCATAATTATGGCTAAAATAAGGGGAGTTTTGCTGACTTATAATTAAATTGCTGCCAATACTATCACTTGGCTGGCGTATCCTGCATAGGTTATACCATGGTAATTATTAAAGTCAATATCTTAAACATTAACATGAATATATGATCATAGTTATTATCTGTACAAATATGTGGTATTCATTAGAGCTATAATGAAAGCAAGGCTAAATCATCTGGGTAAAAAGCTTTTAACACAAAATTAAAGCTGGGGGTGTTTCATTATACTTCCTTGTATTAAAAAACAAAACAAACAAAAACAAGTGACAAATGTTTCTTGTTGTAATTAGAGTTGGCTCTTGCCAAATTGGTTGGGTGGAAATTCCCAGTCATCCTTTGTTTCTTTGCTTAAAAGATAAATATTGTCTTTCCAAATATCTCAAATTTATGTATCAGTGAATACTCATTGTGTGTAAGTTTTCTTCACCTGCCACTCCTAATGTTCACAATATCAGGTAACTACATTTATTTGTCTTTCCCTTGCACTCTGACTTCCAAGCAGGCATGGCCACTGAGAGGCTTACCAAAAGACTGGAGGGCAGAACCAGAATAAAATCCAGAATATTTCTATTCTTCTTCTCTCTCTATTTCTGGTGACATTTCTAGCAGGGGTCGCATACCCTGCTGGCTCCAACTTCCTTTGAGCAGCCTTCCACCTGCCCTCATGATTTTAACTCCTAAAGAAAGATCTAGCTTCTGGTCTTTGGCAATATCACCTCTTCATCTTGTGTCTACAGCTCGGGGATAATGGTGCTATCCTGCTGTTGTTAATCTCCACATAGCTTCACCTTCTGCTTTTTGGTGTCTCAGTTTATCTCTCTATTAAAAAATAGTAGATAACCAGGTTCCACTAATTGTTCCCTGCTTTAAATCTCCCCTTTTGAAAGACCTGGAGAGGTGTCTGTTTTCTTATTTGAACCTTGACTGATACACACATTAACCAATGTCTTTAAAATTTGTATTACCCAGTGCCCACATTATGGTCATACATTTTCAAAAACTTCAAATGATAAAATAGGAAAAACTTCTCAGAAAACAAGTAAACAATATATGAAAATCCTTTTATCTCCTGTCTTGCTCATTCCAGGTGTGATGACAGCATTAACAACAATATGGAAGTCTCATTGTCCCTATTCTTGTTGATAATACAGAGCTAAACGTCCTATTGATGAACATAATAACACTAATTTCTCTGTTTTGGTGCTTCCTCTTTATATGAATTTGCTGATACACTTCAATTTCTGATTGGATTTGTCAGGAACTTTAATTGATAGGTTTAACATAATAAATTACGTATTAATTAGTAGCCAGTATAAGTCTTTCCTTAAATAAAATGAAATAAACATATGTTCTTAAGTAGAGATGACAACCAAACTAGCACTTCAAAAGAGAAGTAGCCATACTTTTGAAAGATGAATCAGTCTAAAGTAGCATTTTTTTCCTATGGATTTATTAATAAAATAGCAAACTTTGTTAATTTATCTAATTTTTTACAGATGAATGTATATTATTAAAAATTAGTGCTTTTCTAAAATAATGTGTTGTTGCTCTATCTTGAGATAAGTCAGAATATATTTTGTTAAACTAACTGAAATTCAGGACTCAATAGGTCTACTGGAGAGGCATACCAAGAGGAGCCCTTGACACACATATCTGGGGCTACAATGAGTGATGTCACTGTGTCATAGATAGGCGGCAATTCCAGTAAAGCCAAAATTGAAGCATCCTATTATCAGCAATAGCAAACTTAAAAGTGTTCTTTGTTTCTACTCTGGTATAAAGAGATGAGAGTAACCACACTTCCTTCCCACCAAGGCCAGCACATTCTCTGATAATCTGCCTGACGTATAGCAGCATTGTTAGCCCAATAGCAAGTTAAATGTGCACAAAATCGGTCAGTGAAAAAAAGGCCTGAACCCACAGCTGCTATCTTTTACTTGAACAACTCCATCAATGTCCTCTATCGACAACCAAAAAAGGGAAGATAGCCTAACATGGACATAAGTGATGACTTAGAAAGAAGATTTAATGTCACTTAGGTAATGTGTGATCTTGGAAAACATACTTCATCCTTTGGACCTGAGTTTACTCATCGATAAAGCAAAAAGTCTAAAGCAGCTGATAGCTGATTTCCAAGTCCCTTTTACCTCTAATATCCCTTGTTCTAGAATCTTCCAACTGCCTTTGTTTGACAATATTTTCTCCTTATTAACTGGCTAGACATGTACAAGGGAAAATAAGAACAAGACTCTCAAAGACTTGTGATATGGAAAAAATAAAATTGTGGGTATTTTAAGGAGCCAGAATTAATATTAGTTGAAACCCTAAAGGGAAAAAAAATATTAAGCCATGTAGAAGGAAGGAAGGAAGGAAGGAAGGAAGGAAGGAAGGAAGGAAAAAGAAGAAAGAAAGAAAGAAAGAAAGAAAGAAAGAAAGAAAGAAAGAAGAAAGAAAGAAAGAAAAAGGAAAGAAAGAAAGAAAGAGAAAGAAAGAAAGAAAGAGGAAAGAAGAAAGAAAGAAAGAAAGAAAGAAAGAAAGAAAGAAAGAAAGAAAGAAAAAGAAAAAGAAAGAGGAAGGGAGGGAAGTAAAGAAGGATGGAAGGAAGGGAGGAAGGGAGGAAAGAAGGAGGAAGGAAGGAGGGAGGAAGGAAGGAAGAAGGAAACAAACAAACTATCAGGAAGTAAGGCTGAGTGGGGCAAGAGTCAAAGTTGGTACTCAGGGCACAAGCAAAAAGAAAAGCACCAAAGAAAGCAACCCAGCAAAAAGAAGATAATAATTTTCTCGTGTTCTTCCATAAGTATAAGGGTCAGTAAAGCCACCCACTTCATATTCAGTCTTCTGAGATAATGACAAGTAAATGTACAGAAGGCAATGACCTTTTTGGGTTTTTTATATCACTTCCTATTTTTTTAAGTTTTTATTTAAATTCCAGTTAATATACACTATAATATTAGTTTCAGGTGTACAATATAGTCATTCAACATTTCCATACAACACCCAGTGCTCACCACAAGTGCATGCCTTAATCTTCGTCACCTATCTATTATATTAACTAACTGGAATTTAAGTAGAAACTTAAAATTTTTTTTAAAAAGACAATGATCTTTTATTTTTTTATTTTTTATTTTTATTTTTTAAAGATTTTATTTATTTATTTGACACAGAGAGAGACAGCCAGCAAGAGAGGGAACACAAGCAGGGGGAGTGGGAGAGGAAGAAGCAGGCTCCCAGCGGAGCAGGGAGCCCAATGCGGGGCTCGATCCCAGAACCCTGGGATCAGGCCCTGAGCCCGAGACAGACGCTTAATGACTGAGCCACCCAGGTGCCCTGACAATGATCTTTTAAACCAGAGCCGACAGTGGCACGTATATGGAATAGCTCCTTTTCCTATTTGGTAAGTATATACTCTCATCTAGGGACCATATTCTTTTCTTCCCAGTCTAGTAGAAAGGAATTGCTTGAGCATCTCACAGTCACTCTATAAAATATTTCCAGCCTCTTTCCCCCTCATTTTTCATTTTATCTCATTCCCAGGTAACTGGAAGTTAACCAGGAGGAAAATCCAATCTCTTATGTAGTTTCATTTAAAAACAGAAAGCAGTTTATCAAGTTAAGTAGGTTCCTTTGTACATTTTTACTCTACAAACAATTTACTCCTCAAGAGTAATTGAGAAGTAACTTGTGGGAAAGAATGTCACACAATAAGGAAATCCCTATTTGGAGAGAAATTTACTTTGTGGTAGTGAGGGGAAATTAAGTTGCTCAATATTTTGATCAATGCATACAATTATAAAAAGTGTTATGGAAAAAGCAAATAGCTTCCAAATTTCCCCGTACCAGCTCACTGTTTAATTTGTAAAGACTTCTGTGTAACCTCAGAACTTTGGGGGTCTTATCTTAGGACTCAAGGCATTGAAAATAAAGTGGAGCTCCAAGATTACAGGGGTAAAATGTGACTCTCACAGAATGTGACCACAATGACCAGAGGAACATTATAGAGAATAATTTGTTATTTCCTTCCAAACCTCCCCCATCTCTTGACCAATCTACCAACCCTGAATGTAGAAGAGAAAGTATCTGATCACTTAGAATCTGTCCCAGGAAGTATGGACTAGTAACTAGTCCTGTAGGATCAGGAATTGTCAATACTAGATATGATCATCAAAATAACAATTAAATATTTTTATATTAAATATATAAAATATAACAATTTTAAAAAGCAACAATTATAGTGATTGTCATAACATCTAATACTTGAGGACTTACATGCATTACCTAATTTAATTTTCACAATTTTTTGAAGTAGGTATTTTTATGGTACACATTTTATAAAGAGGAAGGTAAGACTTGAAAAAGTAGTAACAGCTATGAGTATGGTTTACTTCTGTCAGATCTCATTCACTGGTACTGCTACATATTTTATCAAATATATTATACTGAAAATTATTTCATGTGTTTAATGTAATGTCTTTCAGAAGAAAAGTTTCTGAGAATGTGGAAGCAAATTCTTCATTATTTCGTTATTCATTATTTTCAGAATAGTTCACAAAAATTTCTAGAGGTGCTTATAGTGTTCAAATAATGCAGTATTTCCATTTCTATTTTTTCAGTATATGTAATAAGTATTTAGATTTTGTTTGAAAAGAGTTTGTGAGCTGTGCTGAGAGTGTATGAATAGAGATAAGCTAAATATATTCATGGCTTAGTCACTTGGTTTATAACTCAGTTGAACAATACCAGCCATCATAGTGACTGATTTTTAAACAGCTTTTAGATATAACTCATATACCATACAATTCACCTATTTAAAGTGTACAATTCAACATTTTTAATATAGTCATAGGGTTATGCAATGGTCATCTCAATCCACTTTAAAATATTGTGTCTTCCCCAAGAGGAATCCCATGCCCATTAACAGTAAATACTCATTCCTCTACAATCTCCCTCCCCCAACTTCACCAGCCCTGAGCAAACACTATTTTATTTTATGTCTCTATAAATTTTCCTATCCTGTCCATTTCATATAAATGTAAATATATAATCTACAGTCTTTTGTGACTGCCTTTCTCTACTAAGAATATTGTTGTAAAGATTCATCTATGTTGAATTGTTGAATCACTATACTGTATGCATGAAAGTAATATAACACTGTTAATTATACTGAAATTTTAAAAATAATAAATATTCATCTGTTGTCACATGTATCAATACTTTGTTTCTTTCTATTGCAGAATAATATTCCATTGAATATACAACATTATATTTACCCATTCATCAATTAACTGATATTTCAGTTGTTTCAACTTTTGACTATTATGAATTATGCTATTATAAACATTGTGTACAAACTGACATGGGTTTTCATTTCTCTTGGGTATATATCCAGGAGCAGAATTGCTGTACTATATGGTAACTCTATTTTTAACTTTTTGAGGGCCTGCCAAACTGATTTCCACAGCAACTGTACCATTTTACGTTCCCATCAACAATGTATGAGAATTTCAAGTTCTTTATACCCTTGCCAAGAGTTATCATTATCTGTCTTTTTTATTGTAGCTATTGAGAATTTTTTCATATGCTTAATAGTCATTCATATGTCTCCTTTGGAGAAATGTCTGTTTAAATCTTTTGCCCATTTTAACAGCTGCTATTTTTTTTATTGAAGTAAAACTCACACAACATAAAATTAACCATTTTAAAGTGTATAGTTCAGTGGCATTTAGTATATTCATAATGTAGTACAAGAATTGTTTCTATCTAATTCCCTCTCAAAAAGAAAGTGTGCAACATAAATCGTATTATTTGTATAAGTTATGTAGACAAACTGGTATAGTATGGCTCAAGGCCCTAAGTGTGCAAAATATCCCCTTACCAGTCAGAGCATTTCTTAAACTCAATTGAGAGCTGGCCAAAGGCCAGTTATGAAAATAGGCCCTTCATGGGAACATGTAGGATCTGAACAACTCAGCACTGCTGGATTAATTCTTTCTCACACAATTTATATCCAAAATATATAAATAACTCTTAAAACTCAATGATAAGGCAAACAAACTAATGGAAAGGGTAAAAAGCCCTAAACAAGCATTCAGTATAGAAGATATATAAATGGCCAATAAGCACTGGAAAAGATTCTCAGTATCTTTACTCATCATGGAAATGCAAATTAAACCATAATAAGATACCACTAGACATGAAGAAAATAAAATAGAATTGAAAAGACTGACAATACCAAGTGCCAGCTTTAAGAAAGAACACCTTTAAGTCTCATATATTGTTGATGGGATTGTAAAATGGTGCAGGCACTTTGGAAAATAGTTAAATACACTTAACATAAAATTCAGCAGTTCCTCTTTTAGTATTTACCTAAGAAACTTGAAAATACATGCCAACACAAAGGCTCAATTGTTCATAACAGGTTGTATAATAGCCCCAAACTGTCAATAATTCAAATGTCCATCAACAGGTGAATGGGTTTACGAATTGTGGTATATTCTCACAATGTAATCCTACTCAGAAATTAAAAAGCTTTACTTTTATACAATACAGATATATACAACATCATAAATGAATATCAAAAACATTATGTTGAGCAAAAGAATCCAGCCATGTCTGATAGCTTATGAAATTCTACAACAGGCAAACTAGTCTGTAATGTCAGAGATAAGATCAGTGGCAGCCTATAAGGCTGGAGATGGTAGAGAGAGGTTGACTGAAAATACCAGAGAAGAATTTTGAGGAGTAAAGAAAATATTCTACCTTGATTAGGGTTGTGGTTGTACACATTTGTCAAAACTTGTCAAACAGAAACTTTAAAATGATTGTATTTTCCTGTAAGCAAATACATATACAAGTATTTCACACAAAAGTAGATTTGTAAAATATGACGCTGGACCACTAGATTAATGCTTGATTGCATTTCACCACCTCTCTTCCAATTATATGAGTAAAGAAATCTCCTTAAAAACCAATTAGAATTAATTTTGTTACTTGTTTTTTTTTTCTTTTTAAAGAGAGAGAGAGAGACAGACAGAGCACCAGCAGGGGGAGAGGCAGAGGGAGAGGAAGAATCAGCCTCCCTTCTGAGCTGGGAACCTGATGCAGGGCTCGATTCCAGGACCTGGAGATCATGACCTGAGCCGAAGGCAGACACTTAACCATCTGTGAGCCACCCAGGTGCCCCTGTTACTTGTTTCTAATAGCATCTTTACTGATACATCTCAACAATCATAAAAAATTTAAAAATATATGCATATAATCCAGTTGATATTTTATGTACAAAGCTCATGTATATCAAACATCTAGGTTTTAAAAATAGTTTTCATATATTTTCAGTTTCAACCACAATTACACTTTAATCTATATAATCAGTTCCTAACCAAAAATAATACCTTCTTTCAAAATTTATTCATTGCCAAATTATGCACTTTCTCTAAAAAATGGAATTTAAACTAAATTAAAATCTTTAATTGTTAAATGGTATATATGTGAATTTTGCCTTTAAGTAAATATTAGGTACTTACCCAAAATATATATACATATATATATTAAGAATTTCATGACACTCTGATCTGAAATTCCATAATATATTTTGATTTAAACATAAATAACCAAAAATACTAATTTTTAAAAATTTCCAATATATAAGAAAAGATTTTACATAGATAATGATGGATAAATGAATAAATAGAATTTGTGATAAACTTTTTTCTCAATTTGAGAAATGTTGGTTTGTGGTATTAAAGAATGTATTATGGAAAAAAATATATTCACGGGTTGTAAACATCACAGGTTACTACATTGAGGTTTATTTTTTCCTTCCTTGATTTTCAGTAAGCGACAAAATGAAAGGACTGGAGCTCTCTCTTCACTCTTTCATCTACTGCTCTTTGCTATCAATGAATTGCTTAAAGAAATAAGTAAAATGACACCTAAAATATAGATTGCATAATCAACCCAGTAATGATTCACATATAAGGAGTTTCCATTTATTCCTAAATTGTGTTCTTTATCTTTGAGTCTTTTTTCCTCTGTATTTTTTCCCTAAAAACAGTATACTGGAGAATAGCAATAAGGCTGCCATTTTGTCCTTCATTTGGATTAGGTACCTACTTACATTTGAGCAACGTGTTAAGCCACTGTCCAAACAAATCCTAGAAACTGCTTCTAAAGTGATCCAATTTTTATCTGGCTAACCATGGGATCATGTTATGCCCTGGAATAAAAGTTGATTTCTTTTTCCTTTTTCATTAACTAATTAAGCAGATAGTCATGCCTGGCCAAACTAAGTTGCTTTATATTCTTCTTGTGTGTTGTAGTAATGGCGATACTGAGTTCTAATTCAGTTGATTATTGCTATGAATTGAATTGTTTGTGTCCTCCTCAAATTCCTATGTTGAAAACATAATGCCCAAGGTGACAGTATTAGGAAGTGGGGTCTTTGGGAGGAGACTAAATCCTCTAAGAATGTAATAAAAAAGGCCTGACAGAGCTCCCTAACCCTTCCAGTACATGAGGACACAGCCAGAAGTCAGCACTATGCAATACAGAAGAGGGCCATCACCAGAAGCTGACCATGCCCACACACTGATCTCAAAATTTCTGGCCTCCAGAATGGTGAGAATAAATTTTTGTTGTTTATAAGCTACCCAGTCTGTCATATTTTGTTACCAAACTAAGACAGTTAATACATTCCTACATTAATTCTCTCTTGCAGTAATTTTGCAATAGAGCTCTCTATACAAAGTCGACCGATACAAAATAAATAAATGAATTGGTTTTTGCCCCATAATGTCTTTTTTCCTTTCAACAGGTTAAGGAAGAAAATTTTCTAAATATTCAGTAAAAACATGTCCTGAAATATAAGAAACTTACTAAATAAACATCCAATAAGTACTACAGAAAAATAAGAGAAAATATTGGTCAAAGTGTGGGATTCTGAATTAGACAGATCTGAGCTCAAAAGGGTTTTCCACTTAGTAGCAATATTACCATAGAGACACTTAACCTCTCTAAACTTTATCTTCCTAATCTATTAAATAGACAAATGAGAGAAACTGTAAAGACAAAATTAAATTACAAATAAGAAAATGAAAATCTACTTAAGCAAACTGAATGAAGTGACACACGTTAGTGTTCAATAAAGGGTAACTTTCATTATTAAAAATACCATTGTTACTTGTATTATTTTTTCTAGGCCCTAATAATACTATTTTATTTTCATTATTTGTTAAACTATTGAAGTTCAAAGATGAGGCATCAGAAATGGTTTTATGTGGATCACAGTCTATTGCAGGAACAAGACATGTTAATGGGTGGTTAGAATACAGTGAGATTATCTCTATCACAGTACGAAAAATGTGCCGTGGTATTTCAAGGGAAAAAGATGTGATAGGTGAGTTCTACCTCAGAGTGAGGGAAGGTAAAGGGTGACAGATGTTGCAAAGATGACAGAAAAATCCTCACTACTGTTAGGACATTTATTTACTCGTAAACTACCTATATGGGTCTGTTCAGTTGAGTCCCCCATTTCCCACAATCACCACTTTAAACTTTATCCATCCCTCTTCACGTTTATAGTGCCTCCTCTCCACCCCACATTCTCAAAAGACGACAGTGCTTCATGGTTTTGGAGGAAAGAGAAGCCATCAGGTTAGAACCAATTAATTTCATTTTTCCTAATATGTGAATCTGTATATACTAAAACCTAACAGTATCCTTTCATTCCTGTCACACTGAAGGAACTTAACCTCCATGTGTACTCTGGATTTCAGCTCCCCAACACTTTGAGGAAACTACTGTCTATTTCTCTTTCTCTCAACAGCTCTGTTCAACTGGATTCTTCTAGTTGGCTTTTAAATGTTGTGTCTCGCATAGAAAAAATAAAATAAACCAGCATCTCCAGATACTTTCTGACTTTCTTCCCTTTACAAGCAAACTTCTTCAGAGTTTTCTATGCTTAGTGGTTTATTTTCCTCACTCTCACTCATCTTATTCTAGTCTGGTTTATGTTCCCATCACTACATGAAAATAGCTCTTTTAAAGGTAACCAACAAACTTCATTTGACTAACCCCAAGAGAAATATTTCTTACGTGACATCTGGGGAGCATTTGTCACATGGACAATGCTCTTTTCCTTGAAACACTTGTTTTCTTGGCTTCCAGGATACAATATTGCTATTGTTTTCACAACTGATTACCTCTCTGTCTCCTATGTGGGCTTACTGACCTCCACTTGGCCATTAAAGTACTAAGATTCTTAAAGTTTCATCCTCCTTTCATGTTATAGTCTAAATAAGTGATGTCATGCATGTGTATGACTTTAATTATCACCAAGATAAAAATGACTCATACCCAACCACATACTTGGCATCTCCTATTATCTCAAAGACATCAAATTCTACACATATAAAACCCAATTCATTTTCTTCACCTCCCACGACCACTTTATAATCTACTTAGCATGGTGCTGTTCTAATGTGTGACAAAGGACAAACAGTGATAAACCAAACATCTGCTTTAACTAACCCATCTCCCTTGTCCTCCAATCTGTTATAAAATCACACCAATTTTAGCTTCTGAATATCTCTTACTTCTGTTATTTCCACTGCCACCCTCATAGTCCAAGCTGCCCTTACCTCTCACTCTAATAACTATAACCTCTTCTGTAGTCATTTTCTATTACCAAGTAACAAATTATCACAAACCTAGTGTCTTATTGCAACATCAATCTAGTAGTTCATAATTGTGTAGGTCAAAAGTCCAACATGGGGTAAGCATAGATAAGTTCTCTGCTCATGGCATCAAAAAACTGAAATCAAGGTATCAGGTAGGCTGAGATCTTATCTGTGGGCTCTGGGGGAAAACCTACTTTGAAGCTCATTCTTGTTATTGGCAGAATTAAGTTCCTTGCAGTTGTAGCACTGAGGTTCCTATTTCCTTGCTGCCTGTTAGCCAGGGACTGCTTTCTGCTCCTAGAGACTTACTTTATTCCTTTCCATCTTTATGCCATCAATGACACATAAAATCCTTCGCATGCTATGAAACTCTGACCTCCTTTTCTGCAACCTGCTAAAGAAAATCCCTACTTTTAAGGTGATTTTTTGTTCAGATCAGATCCACACAGATAAGCTACCTATTTTAAGGTTAACAGATTTGAGGACTTAATTCATTTGTAAAATATCTTCACGGGAATATCAAAATTAGTATTTGACTGAATAACTGGGAGAAGGTATATGGACACCAGAGAACAAAAATCTTAAAGGCCATCTAAAAATTCTGCCTACCACAGTCTATATACTTATTCTTACCCCTCTTATAGTTCATTCATGCTTCAGCCAAAGTAATCACTCTACACCCCATCCTTGACACTGAATACATTCTATAGGATTTTGTTTGTGTTTTTGTTTTTGTTGTTTGGTAAGAGCATCTATGTAAGATAAAATAGAAAGTAAATATTTGAGTCTTTGTATAATTTTGATCAAAGAAGCATAATATAATTTGCATACACATGGTGGATAATCATCTAGCCTAAAAATCATCAGCAAGCAAGAACTGCATCAGGCCCAAACACAATAGCCTCAAATATTAGACTATTCATTTTAGAATGACAGGATAGTTCACTGATCCGAATTATAAATCTAATTTGAGCATGTAAGTAGACAGTTTTGGGAACCACCTTAGGGAACAGTTTGTACAGACAACTCAGTGAAAGCTGAGTGGAAACATGGTAGAATAAAAAATATATATTGAACAAAAAGAGGGTTGGAGTTTTGCAAAAATATAAAAATTCAAACATGCTATTTAGAACTCTGTGATACTATAGACCTATTACTGACACAGTTGCTTATGTCAATGTGAGTAAATCACATTTTCATTAACTAAACTATCAACCAATTAGTATGCTTACAGAGACAGTTTTTAAGATGAGGGAAAAAAAGGTTTGCTTCCTTAAAAAGACAATTAATTGAAATGGGATTTTCATGTTGTAGACAGCCACTAACTATATGGAACACTTCTGTTTAATTGTTATGGTGACCAAGGACAGTAGGGCTGCCTGGCAAATGAGCTAGATTTACTATCAACAGAAGTAATGAAGTATGGATGTGCAGAATATGGGAGGAACGGCAAGCAGCTTGGGATAAAATAGAAAAACAACATGAAAGTTGGGAGGCTACAAAGGCATATTTGAAATATATGGTCAAGAATCTCATATTCCTTGAGTACTGCAAAGGCTTTAGTACAGGCTGAAACTTGGGCAGAAGTGCAATGATTTCAAAGATCCTCCATCTCTCAGCATGCTATGGCATCATATGCAGAGCTCCCTGGGTGCAAAAGGACACGCCATGTGGCTATGCTTTAGCAGACAAACCATGCCACTCCTTCTCTGCCCCACTCCCACATTGCTTTTCTTTTTTTATGGGGGCAAGCTGAGCTAATCTTTGTAGAATTTGGGTAAAAATTAACTGCTTTGGCATCAGAAAGTCTGAGCTTAAATGCCAGCTGCTCAGAAGAGTAGCAGAAAAGCCAGGTGCCTACCACCTGGAGATACTGGCACTCTCTCCCACTGGGAACAGGAGACCTTAGTCCCCTAGCTGGACAGCCCAGGAAAACCATCTAAGATATTATGACTGACTACATCTCCTCATACCATGCTAACAGAAGTTTACTTTATTCTTCAGGTTGGGAGAACCATTGGAAGTTTCCAAACATGGGACAGACGTGATTAAGTCTGTGTTTAAAAGAATAACCAGAAACAACATGAGATATGGATTTGGTAAGAGAACATACATAAGAGGTAGAGACACTACAAAATAAGCCAGACCATGAAGTAGACAGATGTTCTGGGAAAGGGGATAGATTCTAGAGATCTATTCTGAATATCTGAATATTTTAACTCAGTCATCCTAATTTTCATTAAAACACTACTCAATCATTCAATCAGTATTCCCATATATACTCTTCTTGGATATACATTTAGGCTTGTTGCTAGGACATTAAAATCATTAAAGACCCAAGTAATCTTCTGCAACTCTTCCATGCTTAATTCTTTAGACATCAAGTCTTTAAATAGAATCTAGGTTTTATATAAAATCAACACCTAAACAAAATATATATTATCTAAAGCATTGTGAAAGCTATAAGTCATTAAACAAATGTAACAAATTCCTGATGCCTTTATCTTCTGTAGGCAGATTCAACCCCACTTCCATCTGATCACCTAAACATGCAAACCCCAGAGAATAAGATTAATCTACCCAGGGTCCTTTGACTTCTCTGAGTATCAGGAAAGCTCTTGAGGTAGCTGAGAATACTGATCTTTACTGAATGCTATTATAATCTGGAGTCTTGTCCTTTGGTCATTTCTACTTTCTCACTAACAGAGGACTGTTCACTTTCTGATCTATTGGCAGCTTCCTAATCTGCTGATAGAATCACAGAATCATTCAATTTAATCCAAAGAATTATTACTAAGCGTTTACTATCTATGCAGCATGACATAGTAGACACAGTGGGAGAAGCCACTGGTAAGTAAGCAACTATTACTATCCTCAAGTAATCCCTAATCCAGTTAGGAAGATAGACAGAATCAAATGTAGTGTCAAAAAAGAGAAAGAAAACGGGGCGCCTGGGTGGCACAGCGGTTAAGCATCTGCCTTCGGCTCAGGGCGTGATCCTGGCGTTATGGGATCTAGCCCCACCATCAGGCTCCTCTGCTGTATAAAGTGCTGTAGGGTATAGAGTAGATATCAAATTGTTACCCCTTCTTTTTCTTATAGTAATTTTCTAGACAGCCTAACAAAAACTGACAACTGAATTTATTTCAGAGGCAATTCATATTGAAATAAAATAAATTGAAGGAAACAGTGTAAGATCAGTTATTACTAACATTATCAAAAACCAAAATTTCAAAATATCTCTATATGAGAGTAGTTTTACTTAAATTTTACATTGGAAAACTAAGAATGGCAAAAAAAATTGCCTTTAATTTGGTCAATAATTTACAAATTAAATTTTACATGTATCTATTAGGGGAAAATGCACTGCAAAAAATCCTTTTAATCATTAAGGTATTTTCCTTAAATTGATGGACATTTAAAATTAATTATTTTAATTTTACTTACCACAGGAACATCTATTTATAGTTGAAAAATCAAAGTACATGAGCCACTTTCAGTCTATAGAAAGTATTTGATGAATTCAAGGATTTACATTTTCTTCATAACTCCAATGACTTTACAGGCTTCCAAAGGTAAATATAAGGTATATAATTGGAGAGTCACCGGTCCAGGTGGCCTAGAGTTCAGAAAAGGAATCAGAACTGTTTGGATCTCTGGGGCACTGAGAAAGAATTAGAAAGTGTGTGGGAAGCTACAATTGAATTAAGAATAATCATAGGTGTTTTACACTCAGGAAGTCTGTGTGACTTACTGAGATGTTTTTTCCTCATCTAAAGTAAGTCCCTAACATAAAATGTTAAAATTAGTAGGGACATTATTGATTTTCTTTCTTGGTCCTTCTAATTTTACAATGAGGAAACTCAGAGAAGTTAAAATACTGCTAACAGTTGCTAGCAATATAGCCAAAAGTATGACCTAGGTTTTTTTAATCTAAATATATTGTTTTATCCAATTGATTAAATTAAAGGAAAATACTTTAATAATTAAAAATATTGGTTGTGGGATGCCTGGGTGGCTCAGTCAGTTAAGCGTCTGCCTTCAGCTCACGTCACAGTCCCGGGCTCCTGGGATCAAGTCTCGCATCAGGCTCTCTCTTCAGTGGGGAGACTGCTTCTCTCTCTGCCTGCTGCTCCCCCTGCTAGTGCTCGCTCCCTCTTTCTCTGACAAATAAATACATAAAATCTGTAAAAAAAAAAAAAAGATTGGTTTGTGCATTTTTTTCCAATAAATATATGTAAAATTTAATTTGTGATTTATTGACCAAGCTAAAGTTAAATTTTAATGTTATTTGCACAGAACAAAAGACAAGTTACAAAGAATATAAAATCTATATTGATAGCCATTTGTATACATGTAAGTTTGTCTGGAAACTTGAAAATGCAAATTGATATATTAATCTTTTCCAAGAATGGGAGCCCCAAATAAACCACAAACAAATTAAAGCTTGTTTCCTCCAAGAAAGATTTGTGTCTGAAGGATTTTTGAGTTCATTAAGCATTTTATCTCAGAATAATTATTTAGGAGAAGAAATATTGGACAAAACAGGGACTGACACTTCATCCCTATCTCTACAATAATTACTTGGCTTCGTTTCCTAAAGTCTTAGATGAGGAGCTAATTTCCTTTCTGTTGTTCTGACTATAAATGAGATTGTCATTTGCTTCTGTTGAACTCTGATTAAAAGTAATAACCACTTAACTATGACTAATCAAGTTTTGATCAAAATCACCTGTCACTGCCAATAACAGAATTCAAAATATGTATTATAGGATATATTTTTCCAGGATTCTATGTTGTATTTCAAACAAGAAAACAAGTTCTACATTGCATGTCTTTAAAGAGCACTCAATTTTTTTACAGAATTGACCAATGCTGGGTTTTGTCACCAAGGGGCTAGAAGTTCAAAGTTCAGGAGGGAGAAGGCTTTTAAAGCATCATGCAAAAGAAAAAGCTGGGGCTGAGGGCCCTGTATAAAGATATGTCACTTGTTACAACACTGGGATGAGACTCTCCCTTCCAAAGCCATCAGACATTGTAACTATTGAATCAAGACTACAAAACAAATATTTAAGATAAATTAAAGACATAACAATTTTAAATAGAACAGAAAAAAATACAAAAAAATTATAAACCTAGCAAAAACTTAAATTACAAATAGACATAGCTGAAATTACAAATAGACATAGCTGAAAAGTTAAATTACAAATAGACATAGCTGAAATAATAAAAATAATAATAATAATAATTTTAAATTAGAAGCTAGATATTGAACTAGTCAGGTATAGAAAATATTTTAAAAATTAAGAAATACAGAATGTATAAAGACAAAACGTATTATAAGTTAGCAGGGGTCCCAAAAGGATGTGGTAGAGGGAGAAAATGACAGTGGGAAACAAAATTAAAAAAAAAAAAAAGGAGATGGGAGTTAAGATGGCGGAGGAGTAGGGGACCCCTTTTTCAGCTGGTCCCCTGAGTCGAGTTGGATAGGTACCAAGACCAGCCTGAACATCCATGGAATCAGCCTGAGATGCAGGAAGATACATCTGGATCTCTACAAATGAACATCTTCAGTGCTGAGTATTGAGGTATGAAGCAGGGAGCCGTGAAACCGCGCACAGATATCGGAAGATAAATGGAAGGGGGAGGGAGCCGCCAAGTTCGGGCGCCGGGAAGTGGTAGCCACCTGCATGGGGGAGCGGGCGTACTGGCAGACCAACCTCCG
The DNA here is from genome assembly GCF_002007445.2 of Ailuropoda melanoleuca. Taxonomy (NCBI): domain Eukaryota; kingdom Metazoa; phylum Chordata; class Mammalia; order Carnivora; family Ursidae; genus Ailuropoda; species Ailuropoda melanoleuca. The sequence continues at coordinate 143,555,087 of NC_048218.1, read as the reverse complement.
CGAGAGAGCAGACTGAGACCATGAGCCAGGGAACGCGCGCGACCAGACTGAGGGCCGGAGCTTCGGAGCACGCGGGGGCGGCTGGCGGCTAGAGGTACTAGAAACACAAAGGACAGAGACGCGCCGGCACTGGAAGTGAGGGCTGGGATGCCAGGTGTGGGGCGCACTCCCAGGACGCTGCAGGGTTGAGCAGCACCAACAGAAACAGAGTTAAAGTGGCCAGAACATCAGTGGAGAATGGTCCGCGATCCCTCTGTTCGGAGACAGAGGCTGAGATTCGGCCACTGCTGCTCTGACTCTCAGAAGAGGCACAGCAAACCGCCAGGGAAAGCTGCCAGAGAACAAAAGCCTGGAAAGACAAGCTCACAGTGTGCCCATTCCCATCCCCCCTTGCAGGGGACATGGAGACTCTACCCAAACAGGGTTGCCTGAGTATCAGCGCGGCAGGCCCCTCCACCAGAAGGCAGGCTGAAAAATCAAGAAGCCCACATCCCTAAGATCCTTACAAAACAAGGGTGCATGGCCTGGGTCCCGGTCAATAATTTGGGCTCTGGACAACCCTGAAACCTCTCCTCATCAGAATGACGAGAAGGAGAAGTCCCCCCCAGCAAAGAAAAGACAATGAGTCTGTGGCCTCTGCCACAGAACTAAAGGATATTGATATAACCAAATTATCAGAAATGGAATTCAGAGTAACAATGATCAAGATGATGTGTAGACTTGAAAAAAGTATTAACAAAAATATTAATGAGAATATAGAACCTCTAAGGGTGGAAATGAGAGCGAATTTGGTAGAAATTAAAAATTCTATGAGCCAAAAGCAGTCAAAACTAGAGGCTCTGATGGCCAGGGTGAATGAGGCAGAAGAACGTATCAGCAAATTGGAGGATGGGTTAGTAGAAGAGAAAGCTAAAATAGAATCTGGACTCAAAAAAATCCATGCTCAGGAATGTAGGTTATGAGAGATTACTGACTCAATGAAACGTTCCAATGTCAGAATCATCGGCATGCCTGAGGGGGTGGAGAAAAACAGAGGTCTAGAAGAGATATTTGAACAAATTGTAACTGAAGACTTCCCTAATCAAGCAAAGGAAACAAACATTCGTGTCCAAGAGGCAGAGAGGACCCCTCCCAAGCTCAACCACGACAAGCCTACGCCACGTCACGTCATAGTGCAATTCGCAAATATTAGATCCAAGGAAACAGTATTGAAAGTGGCCAGGGCAAAGAAATTTCCCACGTACCAAGGCAAAGGTATCGGAAATACGTCAGACTTGTCTACACAGACCTGGAATGAGAGAAAGGGTTGGGGGGCATTTTTAAAGCTCTTTCAGAGAAAAACATGCAGCCAAGGATCCTTTATCCAGAAAGGCTGTCATTCAGAATTGATGGAGAAATAAAGACCTTCCAGAATCACCAGTCATTGACCAATTTCATAACCACGAAACCAGCCCTACAGGAGATATTAAAGGGGGTTCTATAAAAGTAAAAAGGCCCCAAGAGTGATACAGAACAGAAAGTCACAATCTATAGAAACAAAGACTTTACTGGCAACATGGCATCATTAAAATCATATCTCTCAATAATCAATCTCAATATGAATGGCCTAAATGCTCCCATAAAACACCACAGGGTTGCAGATTGGATAAAAAGACATGACCCATCCATTTGCTGTCTACAAGAGACTCATTTTGAACCTAAAGATACATCCAGACTGAAAGTAAAGGGATGGAATACCATCTTTCAAGCCAATGGACTTCAAAAGAAAGCTGGGGTAGCAATTCTCATATCAGACAGATTGGATTTTAAACTAAAGACTATAGTTAGAGACACAGAAGGGCACTATATTATCCTTAAAGGATGTATCCAACAAGTGGATATGACAATTATAAATATATATGCCCCCAATAGGGGAGCAGCAAGATACACAAGCCAACTCTTAACCACAATAAAGAGACATAGAGATAAAAATACACTAATAGTAGGAGACCTCAACACTCCACTATCAGGAATAGACAGATCACCTAAGCAAGAAATCAGCAAAGAAACAAGAGCATTGAATGCCATACTTGACGAGTTGGACCTCATGGACATATATAGAACACTACACCCCAGAACCAAAGAATACTCATTCTATTCTAATGCCCATGGAACATTCTCAAGAATAGACCAAGTTCTGGGACACAAAACAGGTCTCAATACCAAAAGATTGAAATTATCCCCTGCATATTCTCAGACCACAACACT